>NC_081339.1:0-109758 GCF_022539665.2 Daphnia carinata
GTCTCCCATAAACGTAGGTACGCAATTTCTTGAGTGCCCACACCACCGCCAAACATTCCAATTCATTGGCGTGATATCGTGTTTCGGTGTCCGACAGCCTTTTGCTGATGAAAGTCACAGGTCGATGTCCTTCACCAGCATCTTGCGTCAACACTACTCCAAGACCAGTTTGACTTGCGTCAGTCTGAATGGTAACTTCCAGAGCGTCATCGAAATGAGCCAGAACAGGAGCAGTCGTAAGACGCTCTAAAATGATCTTTGCGCCTTCGTGACGTTCCGTCCATTGCCAAACAGCATTATTTTTGAGGAGCGCGTGCAAAGGGTGAGCCAATGACGCAAAATCAGGGACAAAACGCCGATAGTACGACGCAAGTCCAAGAAAACCTCGTAGTGATTTTAAATTTGTAACAGGCATGGAAGTCAAAGCGCGCACTTTCTCGCCTTCCGGGTGAATGCCTTCTGCATCGATTACGTGTCCTAGGTGGCGCCGAAAACGCATTTGTCAATGTTCAGAGTCAAATTTGCTCGCTCTAGAGCAGTTAACACCAACTCTAGGCGTGCCAAGTGCTCGTCAAAAGATCGGCCAAACACCAAGATGTCGTCTAAGTAAACAAGACACATATGCCTTTTTAAGCAGCCAAAACCCTATCCATTAAACGTTGGAACGTCGCCGGAGCATTGCTCAACCCGAACGGCAGACGTGTAAACTGATAAAGACCGTCTGGGGTTACAAATGCTGTCTTCTCCCGATCTTCCAACGCTACAGGCACCTGCCAATATCCACTGGCCAAATCCAAACAAGAAAAAAATTGCGCACCTGCTAGCCTGTCCAAAACATCGTCAGTGCGAGGTAACGGATAAACATCACGTTTCGTTACCGCATTTAGACGTCTAAAATCAATACAAAAACGATAGTCACCACATTTTGCTTTACGAACTAAAACGACGGGCGAACTCCACGGGCTAAAAGATTCTTCGACAACACCGTCTTCTAACATCTCTTCAATCTTTCCCGCAATAATCTGACGGTCGAATACTGACACCCTGTATGGCGCAGACTTCACCGGACAAGCATTCCCCGTGTCAATATGGTGCTCAACTTCGGTGGTTTGCCCAATTTCCCTTTTTGACGTCGGGAAGCATTTTCGTCGGCGTCCAAGCATACCCAGAAGTTTTTCTCGTTGACCAGAGTCGAGTCCCTTCCCAATTTTAACTTGAGTGGTGAATTTGGCTTCATCATGTGCTGGAAGAACGGTGGGACAGATCTCAGAGGCCCCGTCTGTCAAAGTAGACAAAACGGCGTCGTCGTTGACTTAAACGGCACAAAAGAAATGACGTCGTCTTAGTTTCAACTCTACAGGGGAATAATTTACAAGGGAGTATCTCCGTCAGTCCTCTATTTACCGTCATGACACTGGCTGGTATCACCCACTCCTTCCCCGGCTTCGAAAAACAATTGAACTTAACAAAAGCCGTACCAGAGACATTTGACGATAATCTTCACTTCACAAAGACTAGCGAGTTGGGCGGAACTGCCTGGTGTCCATCTGCCTTAACTGGCATCCATCCACGTCGTTTCGAAGGCGATTCCTCCGCGAAAGACTCTATCAGACCGTCGCTTACGTCAAAATCTTCTTCATTACTCCCCTCTTCATCCAAAAATGTTTCCTCCCTGCGGCTTTCCTCGTTAATTATGTGCACCTCTTCCGCCCATCGCACTATCTTTTTCTCCTTCGTCAAAACTTCCTCTACCCTCTTTCCTTCGCCCTCTTCGATTTCCCTGTACCGTTTATTTAAATTTCTCTCAATTAACCCTATTTCCTCCCCCCTTACACCTTTCCCCGTTACGTTAATCTCCCCCCTACTTGATCTAACTCCCTACTTTCCTTCGCCACTACACCCTTATTTTTCTCCTCAACTAACCCTTCCCCGACTAATTCAATTCTCCCTTCCCTTACTACAATGCTGGTTTTACTTTCCACTACCCAAGATTAACGCGAATGGAGCGGTCCTTAGTACGGTGACGGACTTGAGTTTGACAAAATTGTGCTTCCACTTAACGTTCAACGGTAGTGCTCCCTCTACTCGCACTAGCTTGTTGTCGACGCCTCTCAGTTTAATTTTCGTGGCCTTCCGATGAGGGTCCATAAATTTCCGCACGACGCTTAGCCGTACCGCACTAACGCTAGCCCCCGAGTCGACGAGTGCCGTAACTTCCCCAACGTTTTCTACCCAGACCTTGATAAGAGGCAGGGCTGGACGACTTTCAGACAAAAAAAAACCTTTTAAGGGCGCCATTGTCCTCGACGAGATACCCCGTCGTTTTTTGCCGGACAGTCCCTAGCGATATGGCCGTGTCGATTGCACGAATAGCACAATCTTTGCGCGGGCCCTCTTGGTGCAAAGCCTCCACCACCCATCCGCGGAGCACTAGGTCCGGGATTAACAGGGAGTCGTGATAGCGACGATGAAATTTGGTTGACCAAGCGGTCTCGTAGACTTTGAAAGAGTGTGGTCAAATCCTGTGTTGCTGGCGCAGGGACAGTTGACTGAGTGGCTGTTAAAACAGGGGGCGTTGGTTGTAATGTATGTGCATTTGTAGACGCTGGCACGCTGGGCACTGGAGGCGTTAACCCAAGTTCCTCCAAGTCTCTGAGTCGCGTCAAGAAGGCCATAAAGTCTACCGGTAAGGGAGAAGTTAAGGCTGCGACGTGAATGGGGTTCGCGAGACCTCTCAGCAACATCTTGATGATGTCAGCCTCCGGTAACGGGACGGGACAACGAAGGCACAATCGTCGCTTGTCCAACCCGTATTCAAGGCAAGATTCCCCTGGTTTTTGTACCCTAGACTCTACGAGCGAACTCCACTCCAAAAACGAAAGCGCTCGAGCAAAGTTTGTCACTAGTGCGGCTGACCAAAAAGCCCATGTAGCGTGATGGTGTCCCGTTTGCACGTGCCATTGGGAGGCAGTGCCCTCGAGACGTGTCACTGCAACCAAAAGTCGATTCTCCTCTGTCCAACCCTCTAACCCACCAACGCGTTCCACATGGTCAATAAACCTTTGCGCATCTTCGCCAACAGCACCCGAGAAGCGTGGTATAGAACTGACAGCAATCGTCGACGGACGGACTGTCTGGGCAGCTGGCAAAGCGGCAGCAAGTGCTTGGATAGCTTCGTTGTTCTGTAGTTGTTGCACGTTAATCATTTCGACGAGTTGGGCAACCTGATTTTGCCTCGCCGCACCGTCAGCCACTGCTACTTCAGCAAACCTATTCAATGCCACGATTAGCTCGTTATTGTCTGCCATGTCTGTTGATGGAGATGCTTCTGCCGCCAGTACAAACTCCAACTTCGGACAGCTCGTTTTCGTCGCAGGTGAACGCGGCACCGGACGAACAATACGTGCTCTTGCTGTTGTTTGACGAGCTTTTCCCCTCTGATTCCGCAGGTAGTACTGTGTTTCGAAGCCAAAAAAGGGATCTGGGACGTCGGGATTCAAATCCGACATGCAGAACCAACCGTACGAAAATTCGAAAATACCAAAACAGAAATAGAAAAAAAAAGAAAAACAAGCGCGAAAGGCAAAGAAAAAAAAAGAAGGCCCAAAAAATGAGAAGAAAAAAACAACAACAAAAGAGCAGAGAAAAAAAACAAATAAGTACGTTCCTACTAAGACACCTCGACCAAGATCAGAAGGTCGACAAAACAAAGCAAAAGCCAAAAAAAAAAGTTGTTGAACGCAACCAAAATGGCGAGCCAAAAAAAAAAACGCAACACCATAACAAAAAAGTACAACAAAAAAAAATATCCTCTGTGGGTGAGAGGGGAAAAAATCACAAAAAAAAACACAAAACGCCGTCAAAACCAAAAAGGGAAAAGTGAGAAGCCGAGCGAGGTCTCACAGCGTAATTCGCACCCAAAAATCTTTTCCTTGTCCACGCGAAAAAAAAGTAGAAAAGAAAAAAAAAAACACTTCCTCACCGTAAATCCGATCGCTAAGGGAAAAAAAAGAAGAAAAAACAAAATATCACACGTGACAAAAAAAAACGTATGAGGCGTCCCAAAAAAAAAAGAAAAAAAAAAAAAAAAGGCGGAACGTGCAAGACAAAGCGGGGCGGACAAAAGGCACACCGCAAAAAAGATACAATTCCTAACTACACACAGTACAAACCAAAATCATGCGCTGGAGTTGTTTATTTAATAGCCCGTGGCTATAGGTAACAAGGGTTGAAATACTTACCTGTACCGTTCCTCCACCCTTTAACAAAGACGTCGCGGCGGGATGGGATCCACTCCCCTTCGGCGCAGGTAAGGACCATCCACAATGGCGGCGGCCAGGTACGCGAAAATTTTCCTTATCACGTGGGCGGTACACGGGTCCGTTGCAGGCAACTTTTTTTTTTAAAGTTGTTCGATGGCCTGGCGGAGATGAACATCCTCGATCTTCAATCCTCCTCAATCCCTCTTCTGACACCAATTGTTATGGATGTTACCGGCGTCGGACCCAGACCGTGAGAAGCAGTGGATGATGCGGCGAATAGCGGGGAAGACGAAGATGAAATAATCCGATGGATATACGGGACAAGTATATTTACTACACAATTGGGGTACAACACAATTCACTTAGGGGTTACGCGAAGGGAAGCCAACAATATGCGGAGCTCCTTCTTAGGACCACTTGGTAGACGGCGAGGTAACTAACTGCTTTTCATGATTGTCAGCAGACGACCCGTCGCATACCTTTCGGTCTGCCATCTAACAAGGGGAGGTGGAATCGGGACACTAGATGGGGGTACATGATAGGATATAGGGTTTCTCGTAACATCTACCAGTCAGGTGGGCATTATAGGGATACAAAACCGACACAGCAACGCCAGGCGTGAGTGTATCGCATTCACCAGTGACGAACTTCAGGTTGGCATGGACGAGTAAAGGCAAGACAAAAACCGCATCCAACAAAAAACACTGCGTATTTTTATACTGTACGCAATAATTTACCGTATACGCGGAACTTGACCACCGGTGTGACGTTGTCGGAACGGACATCGGCCCGTGCTGCTCGCACATAACAGCACCGGGTTTACTATTGGGATGTTACTACTTGTTGAGTTTCCTGTCAAGTTTGATGGTACAGTTGTGCCATTGAGGGTCTGACGTGCGTTAGCTGGACGACGATGCTTGACTCACTACGTCCCACTTATTTCTAATCGAAACTGCTCAGAACGTTGTAACAGAAGGAACTGAAGGCGAATTGATCATCTTATCTGTATAACTTGGTACCGTATAAGAAACAATCAATACGATAAGTTTGTGTTTGGAATTTTTAACTTAAATGGATGCAATAGATTTCATTTTATTATCTAAGACGGTTTCCTTGTACCTTGTGATACAAAATTAGGAAAGACAAACAATATAAACGTCGTACCAGTTCCGATCGGTAATACCACAGTTACAGGCCGTGGAGCGCTGCCTTCCGTGCAAAGGTATCAGATTATACTATGCCAACTCCATTGACGATCTTTTCCTGTCACGCAAGTGCCCATTTCGCACATATTCACATTGTCTCGAAGCAAAGCAAACAAACGACCCACAAGCCACGGACAAAAAGAAAAAACAACCGGGAAAGCTAAAAGGCAAAAGAAACGACACCGAGTGCCCCAATATGGTACCAGGAAACATTTCTTCCATACCTGAGTCGCAATTTCTGTTACGCCACGCTAGTTAGACATTATTTTCGCTACCTTATTTTTAATAGACGCCTAGTGGTACATGTCACAAGGAAAATTTTTCAACAATAACGTTGGGTAACTAACGTAATCCCTCACCGTACTCGAGAACACGTAGTTTCGCAATGACGATGAATTCACCATAAGCCGTAATTGATTTGAATTCACTACTTCCATTGCTAGAACTAAAGTCAAGGACTATTACGGATTATGCATTTTCCTGTACTCTCTATTATGATAAATTGTATCATTCTACCAGATTGAAGTACGCCTGTCATTTTTTTGTGGTTCAGGCTTGATGGATAAACTCTGCGTACGTAGTAGTCCTGTTAAGCAATCTGCTTTCTTTACACGATTAGATTTCATTTGAGGACAATCACTTAATGATGTTCTTGATCAATCGCATAAAATTGAATGAAAAACATAAAATATTTTATCTCTGGGGCAAAATATAAAAATAAAGGTGAATTTAACAAACACTTTGTACCTATTGCTGTTAATTGTTTATCTCTACCTGTTCGCACGACATGATCTCTTCCGTTAAAACCTCTAAAAGTGGAACAGCATTGCGGTCATGGCGTTTGAACATTTCGCGAGGACGATGGAAAGCAAGTTCCACGTGCGTTCCGCCTCTCGACCCCTTAATGGGCGCAACAGGCTGCTTCATTCAGCCGCTGCGAGGGGCGCGGTCGAGCTCAAGTAATTTACATCACTGATTTATGAAAACTAGACCGTTAGTTTCCTGTAAAACTCTTATAAAAAAAAACGGCGTCAAATTTTGTTACCTGAATACCGTCGGTGACGGTACCGCAAAATTTAATCAGGATTTTCCGAATATTCTCGTGAAGTGTATTTTCATCGAGGCACCATGACGTCTGTTCACTAGCACACGCACCCGCAATCGGGTCAGAGCCTCCCAACCACGTCTTCCAAGACCCATAGAGTTTTTTCTATGCGTGTAGCAAGAATTTCTATGTCTATGAAGGCCATCACAGGCCTATCATCACTCTGTTTTAGTTCTGCACGACCGTAACAGGCAGTTCATCCTTGGTTTTTGACCATGATCACGTCGTTTGCGTAACAGTACACGATCTATTCATGCCGGGGTGTCATAATCGTGAGAGAAAGGATAGTATTTGTGCATTGGCGAAAGCTGAATTCACATTCAACGTAATTCACGAATGCCTTGCGCTTGTTGAATTTTTTAAAACGAAATCTGCTGCTCCACTTTGCTTCCATGATGGAGAGAGATGCGTCGCATGACCTTGCGTAGTCAGCATTGCGCTCAACCCACTGAGATTGGCCACCGGCAAAGTGGCTGCAGATAAAACACAGCGAAGTGTTGCGCAGCAAAAAGCGGATAGGTACGCCACTTTTATTTCCCATTGCACCACCAAGCCCGGTTTTGACTGACTCTGTGGCGACGTCTCACACGTCAACCGCTAATTCGTGCCGAATAAAAACGTAGCGACATACGCCAACAAGTTGAACATAGGTCAGTAACGCGAATGGGCGATCCCGTGAAAGCACCTTGAACGAAATCATTCACACATTACTGAATGTCTAATTGGTTGATTTGATGTCAACTAAAACCTTTTGTAGCTCAGTTGCCTAGGCTTTGGCGTTCTCACTGCTCGCTGCCATCCATAGTCTTTGGTCCACCCTGTTAAAATAATACCATGGTTGTTAAGTAGAAGCTAAAAGCAGCTAACACAAACAGTCACTTTTATAACCGATAACTCCGGTTCCAGGGTAGATTTTACAGATTTTGTTTCCGCTGTTCACCCACGTTGACCGGAAAAATAGCGCGAACTTTGTGTTGTTGTTGGGTTTCGTTTGAGGTTCTGGAGCATCCAATTGAAGCACTAAGATCTCTAAGCCGATGAATTCTGCGCACTATTTACAAGCTTGTAACAATATTCGAAAAATCGAATCACGTTCAAATTACCGTTCAAATTTGTAATTTTTACCAGTTTGTTCGGTCAAGACAGTCGAGGCAGTTGGTTGGGATAACTCCTTTTTGTTGAGATAAAACTTGCTGATTCTTGAATAAGAAGAACGAATGGCGCTCAAAGATAGGCTGCAGACTTTGTTTGAATTTTGCGTGATTCTGGAGGTTTCCACCTCTGCATTCTTGGTGATAGTCGAACATGGTATGAGGCATCGACTCATAACAGCGTTTCTGGTCAGCTTGGAAGAGTTGACTAAGTGAAGCTTCCCCTTCTTTTGCACCGACCATGTAGAGACCGAGTAGATTCACGGTAGCTGTGTCATGATAACGCTCTTGCATGAGCTTCAAATGGCGTTCTAGAGCTGGTGAAGAGGCCTCGGGGCCGCGTGAGAATCTCACTTTGTGCGACCCTACTTGAACTCCTGGTTTCAACGTACGGATTTCAACACTGCCACATGTAACTCGTAACAGCCAGTGAGAAAAATCAATTCCATAGTGTTGCAATGGTAAGTGCAAAAGCCTGCCAATTTTAGAGGATCATTTTTTAAATTATAATTGTACAGTGAACCAGCCTATAGGGAATATCTAGGGAATAGGGAATCAATGGAATATCTAGGGAATATCTACCTATTCCAGAAGAATAGGTAGATCTGTTGTCTGTTCCACGATTTTGCTGAAGCTTTTGGGTGCATAATGTAGCATCAATTGGGTCTTCACCAGATGACTAGAGGAAATAGAATGTTCCAGAGTTAAACAGCTTCCAAAAGCTCGGTCACTCTTTCTTCTTCTACTGTCTGTGGCCCCTTCAAAGGTATAAAAGTTGTTTGATTGATGCGAAAAACTTCAGATTCCCCAATCTACCCAACAGAAACACAACTTGTAACCAAGACTAGGTATTGGTAAGACAACGTATATTACAAGGGCCCACCTCCTAAATAAATTGAACTATCAAAGTTCAAAATTATTTTCAATTTTTATTCTAGTTCATTTGACAAACCTGTATTAACTAGTAGTACACCAACACATCCCTATGCGTCAGAAAGTTTTGTATACAACATTTTTACTATGTCAACCTCAGCAGGACCTAGCAAATATTGAGGAGTTATATAAGCAATTTTGTTGGTTTGTTTTTTAGCTTTTTTGTGAAAAAAATTAGTTTGATTACCCAAAGCAGCAATAACTAAAGATTCAAAGAGAAGGGCTTCGTCACGGTTCCGTTGTTCAAGCAAAACACTGTCCGGTCCCTGTCCATTAATTTTATGCAAAATTTTGTAACATTTTCCCATAGCCATTTTCGTGATCTAAATTTCAAAACACTACCCGGTCGATTGTATTTAGAATGTCATTAGCTAATATGCGACTTCGAATCAGTTAGCACGTCAGGTGTGATTCCTTCTGCTCAAATCAATTGAAATCAGCTGTGATAGTCCAAATGGTACCGTGTTTATTGTGTATACTTGGAACGTTGAACGCTATGGCGAGGAAATCACCGTGGAAATCGAGGCGCCATCAATTGTGGAAACCACCACCGGAAGGGTTTTCGCGGAACAAATTTGATGAAATCGTGGAATATTTTATCATACGGATAAGATGAAGATGAAGAGCAAGAAGGTGGGGGTTCCCATCAGTTATCTTATAATAATAGAAAGATAAAACTAGACAATTTGAAAACTATTTATATTTTTTAAATCAAAATGAAAATTCAAACAAAGTTCATTAAACGATTTCTTACGAAATTCATTTATTAACACTAAAAACGAATCACTGTTCGGGACTCCCGCAACTTCTTACAAACGCAGTTTTCGTGCAGAAAGACACGTATAAAGCACTTGTGTGTGCCTCTGCTTATTGGAGCCGTGGTGGCCATCTCGTGATCCAGTTGTGAGTCGCGGTTCACAACGCATTGCGTCACCGTTACGGTTCCCGTGAGTTGAGTTTCACCCTGCTACGTCATATGAGGTGTCATCGGCATGCGTCTGGAACAAACTCATGTAATAAGGTGCTAGGCAATATTGAGATGTCTAATCATCACTATATGCCTTCAAACGGTGAAGAAACAAGTAAAAGGGCCTCTCGATGCGTTGAGATTGAGCATTGAGAACCTAACCGGATTTACACTTCTTCCATAACCGCCTTGACGAACAGTAAAGCTTGTTCAAAGTATCTGATGGCCTATAGACTAGGCTTCTTTGGGAGGGATCATCAAGTTGATAGTATCAGCTTGGTGGTGTTGGTTGATTCTCCTGTTAGAAGAAATCTACCCTAGTGGTGATGAAGTTCATCTACCTAAATTAAGTCACAGATGCTTTGGATGCGGGGCTTTAGTAGTTACGTAACGTAGCCTGTTGAAGTCAAGGAGCACTTTTTACCACTATGAATACAGGGCCTTGCGTTAAAAACCCGTGCAAGTTCAGAGACGGAAAACACTGTATTTTACGACCCTCCTGTGTAATAGTCCGAAAGGTTTTGTAATTAAACGTACCACGATGTTGCTGGATAAACTTCTGTGTATTGCACAGCTAACTGAGACAACCACACTGTCTCTAGCCTCGTCCCTCACTGCCCACCCGATACACACCGGTCTCTCTTCTCCATCTCGACTTGCCACCTGTCGACAGCCCAGAACACTACATCCCTTCAAAACTAACACAGGACAGATTAAGGACACTGAGTGTGACAGATTGAGTATGGCGACAGCAATGAGATCGAAACAGAAATCGAGACGGACATGTGGAGAAAGAGAAGGAGATACAACACGTTCACAAGGGGATTACACACATAACCATCATTTTCCTGAGTTTTAATTTCCCTTCGCATTCCTCTTACAAAAAGTCTTGAGTCAGATAACCCGGTCGCCTACTCGTACGGCCTGATCTCGTCACGACAGGATTTCTTTCTGCTCCCGCTGTTTGTGCGCGCTCTGACATCTCAAATCCATGAAAGGCAACTCCACTGCCTGGGCTGTCCGGAGTAGTAGTTTCAGCTGCCATCCCTGGTTGTTGAGCAGCCACGAGTGGTCTGCCTGGTTCTTCGAGTTCGCTAGAACCTTCCACTCTGTCTGAGTCATTAGGTACGACCACTTCTGTTGCCATCTCTGACTGGGGGTGTGCATTTTGCATACAACTCGGGGGCCTAGATGACTGCTGGGGGGAGACAGGCCCCGCTCGACCCAGTGTTAGAGATGAGTCGGCTGGATTTGGTGTTTGAGCAAGCATAGTTGGTCCTTGGGGTGATACGTGAGCGACGGAGCTGCCAGTAAGTATCCTGGATCGTTCGGTCTGTTGCCGCGTCGGCTTGGTAGTAGACAGCTGGCTGCTACGCAGGTGCGGGACATTGGATGACATCTTCTTGAAGTAGCTGCTGTTTCGGCACACTGTCAACTTTGAGTTAACTGCCGTGATGCACGATCCTTTGACGCGGACTACTCGGTACGGTTCCAGCTCATAACGGCTCTCTGCCTTGTTGAGTAGCTTGGTGGGCCTCTTTAGTAGGACTTTATCCCCCGTTTTCAGACCAGAGACGCATACATTCCTTCGTGAGTCTGCGTATGCCTTTAGTTTTGACTTGTAAAGCGCGTCCCTACGCTTGAGTTCTGGAAGCAGCTGCCGAGGTGAGTGGCGAAACATAAGGTCAGCGGGCGAGACACCGGTTGCTGGGTGAGGAGTTAGTCGATAGTTTGCTAAGAACGTCTCCACTTCTACTTTCCAGTCTTTCTTTTCTATTGCTGCAGTTCGAATTACCTTACTGAGCGTCCTCATGAAGCGCTCAACTAGGCCATTTGCTTCCGGCCATTGGGGTGTGATTTTCCGATGATGAATCCCTCGATCTTTGCAAAACTCCTCGAACTTTTGACTGTTGAAAGGAGGGCCGTTATCCGAGCGGATCGTCTCAGGATTCCCAAACATTGCAAACGTTGCTTGAAGCGTGGGGAGTACGTGAGTTGCGCTCGTACTTCGTACATGACCAACTACTGGGAACCTGGAGAAATCGTCAATGAGGACCAGGATTTCCCCACCGCTGGATGTGGTGTAGAAATCAACCGATGCTGCTTGCCACGGGTGATCTGGTAGTGTTGACATTTGCAATGGTTCTCTTGATGCTTTCGCCGTCACCGCTTGGCATGGAAAGCATGCGTTCACTAAGTTTTCCACGGCCGCATTCATTCCAGGGAACCACACTTTAGACCTTAGTAGCCTCTTACTGCGATCGATGCCTTGATGCCCAAGGTGTGCAAGTTGGACGACACGTTCTTGAAGTGACTTTGGCACCACAATCCGTAGACCTCGAAGAAGTATGCCATCAGAAGTCGTTGTGAGTTCCTGCTTGACGAGATTGTAGGAGGCTTGCACCTGTTTTGGCAAGGTGTGCCACAAATTCTTAGTTAGAGCGTTCACAACCAGCTGCAGCTCTTTGTCTTTACGGGTTTCCTCCGCAAACGTGTGTTCTGGGATCGCTGTTAGGGAACTCGAGCTACTAATCCTTCGGACATACAACTCCGCAGCTTTCGTGGCTCTTGCGTCTCCAGTTAGTGATTGGGGTGGGTGCCTCGACAGGTAGTCGGCTGCATTGTCTTTCCCAGCGATATGAGTCACTTGCATATCGAACTGTTGCCGTCGCATCATCCACCGTTCGAGTCTCGCAGACAGCTTGGCAGATGGGTTCGTGAACAGTGGTACCAACGGTTTATGATCGGTAAGAACTGTGAAAGGTGCTCCTAAGAGGTATATTTTGAACTGCTCACAGCCCCATACAATGGCCAGGGCTTCTCGTTCAAGTTGAGAGTAACGTGACTCAGTTGGGGTTAGGGCTTTACTAGCAAAGGCAATCACATGTCGGCCGCCATGAGAGTCAAGTTGAGTAAGGATGGCACCTAAACCAATTGGGCTTGCATCCACGATGACTTCCGTTGGGCGGTCCGATCTGAAGTACGACAGTTTCCTTGGGTTTGCGATTGCAGACTTGAGGTCTTGAAAAGCTCTTTCGCACTCTTCAGACCAGACGAACTCTTTTCTGGAGGTGAGTTGGCGAAGAGGTGCAGACAGATCTGCACGCCGCGAGAAAAATCTGGAGCAGTACGTGGTTAGGCCTAGAAAGCTCCTTACTTCTGACATGGACTGTGGGCGGCCTGCTTCCAGCACTGCTTGACGCTTGGCCGGATCAATCTCTACTCCATCAGCACCGATGATGATACCGGCAAACTTAACTCGTGTTTGGCAGAATTTGCCCTTTTTCTCATTGATCGTGAGACCTTTGTCTTGGAAGACACGACGTACCGCAGCATATCTACGGTCATGTTCTTCTTTTGTCCGACCATGGATTAAAACATCGTCACTGAGGTTAACAACGCCTGGAATGTCTTTAAGTGTTTCTCGGATGAGGTTGTGGAAAACTTCCGCTGCAGCTGAGACGCCAAAGAAAAGCCGTTTGTATCTGAACAACCCTATGTGGGTTGAAAACGTTGTGATGTGTCGGGACTCAGGAGCTAGCTCAACTTGGTTGTACGCCGACACTAGATCTATATTTGAGAAGAAACAGGAGCCTGCAACATCTGAGATGATGTCACTTATGGTCGGCATGACATGGCGTTCTCTCTGGATAGCCTTGTTGGCTAAACGCATGTCAACCACCATCCTCCATTCATCCCTCTTCGGAGTCATATGGATGGGTGAGATCCACGGCGTTGGGCCCACCGCTTTTTCAATGACGTCATTCTCTAACAGGCGTGTAACTTCCGCCTCTACTGCGCCATGTAGGTGATACGGTATTCTTCTATGGGGCTGTGCTATGGGTTTGACTGACGGGTCAATGTGTAGCTTCACCTGCACGTCTTTGTACTTCCCAATTGACAGCGACGGGCTTCCTATTTTGAAAACTGTTGAGTTTCCAACAAATGCAGCCATCTTGAAGCAACCAAGCTTCATTGCAGCTTCATATCCCAGAATGCATGGTTCCGTTGTTGAGCGGACAACATGTATCACAACTGAGCACGACCGGGAGCTTTTTGCAACACGCACTTCACACTTAAACTTCCCAAGCAGGGTGATGGGACACACAGAGTCATACCCAAACACACGTCTGTTAACAGTGGTAAGGGCAGGGGAACCAAGTTGTTTGTACATTCGGTAATTGACGATAGTTAGTCCGGCAGCCGTGTCCACGATGAAATTTATCTTGCGGCTGCAGAGTATTAGGGAGACGGACGGAAACAAGTCCTTGCCACCAGCTGTTTTGAAAACTAACCGACTGACCGAGCTGTCTGACCCAGAGTCTGTTTCTGTCGCACTGAAAGTTACTTGACGCACGTCTTTTTTCAGACCACCGTTTGAGCCACTACTTTTGTTTCTGCGAGAATGACCCTTCTTCTCTTTTTGTTTAGTGTAGCATGCCGCAGCAAAATGATTGGGCTTTCCGCAGTACGAGCACTCTTTGCCTCTCGCCGGACAATCAGATAGTTTTTCATGGTCATCTTTTGCACAATACTGACAAACATTCCGTGGACCTGCGTTTTTCCGCCCGAACTGCTCACCACGCTTCGATGTCCCAGTGCCACGTTGACCAACCTTGTAGACTTTCGACTCATTGGGCCCGTCTATAACTACCTCCGTTGAGCGGTCCTCTATATTGGTGGCTTGAACCTTGGTTAGCTCTAACGTGCGGCCACGATGAAGGAGGTCAGACAGAGACAGGCCTGGTTTAGAAAGACCAATTTCTCGTATCTTACGGTCTGAGCAGCCCGTAATGATCTGAATCAGGATTTCCCGATCAACATCTGTGAAGCCACAGCCCAACGCGAGCGTAGTCAACCTCATGTGGAATCCATCTAATGACTCGTCGGTTGCCTGTTTCGCTTGACGAAACACATACGTGTTGTAGATCTGGTGGTCATTTGGGCAAAAATGAGCCGAGATCGTCCGAACCGTTGCATCAAACAGCGACTCTGCAGCGACTGCGGCTTGGTTCTGAGCAGGGTCAGCGGCTACCGCAGGTTGAGGATTTACCTTGAGAGTTTTGACCAGTTTCTTTAGCTCACCTCCACCGTAGTAGTTGAGAGCTGATACTTTTTTTCCATCGTCAGTGTAGCCCAGGATATTCAGTAGGTCAGTGAAACCTTCAATCCATTCAACCCAGCGTGCGCTTAGCGTGGTTTTGTCCAGGCTGATGGAGAATGCCTCGTAAGAGGGCAATGCAGCCGCTTGCATTTTATTGCTCACGTGAAAGGTTACTTAGACTCGTCTTCGTCGCCAGTGTAATAGTCCGAAAGGTTTTGTAATTAAACGTACCACGATGTTGCTGGATAAACTTCTGTGTATTGCACAGCTAACTGAGACAACCACACTGTCTCTAGCCTCGTCCCTCACTGCCCACCCGATACACACCGGTCTCTCTTCTCCATCTCGACTTGCCACCTGTCGACAGCCCAGAACACTACACTCCTGTAGTTTAAGCGAAAGTCTATCCTATTGTTGAGTTAACAGAATAACAGTCGGTAAGGATTACTACGATACTAGGTAATATTAATATGTCTTATCATCACGATATGCCTTCAAACGGTGATGAAACAAGTAAAAGGGGGGTTTGAAGCCAATTGCGGAGGGCACATGTTTCCCTTTTTATCACTTACACACGATGTAAACCTTTTCATAAACTCGAAAGAATCTGATTTAAATTTTGTTCCTATTACATTTTAGTTTTCAGAAAGTCAGTGGTCGACAATCATGAATAACATTCACTTGTGGGCTATTCTAGTTGCCCATTTGGGACATAGTGTAGTGTTCAGCAGCCTTTGTGCTGTAGTAAGACGGACAACATAAGTTGTGGTGTAGTAGGTAGGATCCACATAGTACAAAGAGCAGCCTTGCTGTAGTAACTTGGGGCAGCGTAGAATTTCGGGGCTTCAGTGTAGTAGGTTGTCTCAGCGTAATTAGATGGAGTAGCTGCGATATAGCATGTTACGGAGCTACGTAATACTTGGGCGCCTCTGTAGTGGTGTAGTACAACGCACTTGTCGTGTAGCTCGGAGCAGAGTAATATATTATGGCCTCAATGTAGTAAGCCGGAGAAGCGTAGATTGTGGTGTAATACTACGAGCGCGAATAGCCATTAGTATAAGTATACTAGTGAACGAAGAGGCGTGTAACAACGAGGGATACCAGTGAGCGAACCAAGAGGTAGTAGAAAATAAAAAAAAGAACGTGATAGAGTGGGCGATACCAGTGAGTGAAATAAAAGGCAATGGGAAAAAAATTGTGCGATTCCTCCTATAGCTGGCGATTGAGGTTGGGTTTAATAGTCGTTTGATTTTTAGTTGGGAGGAAAAGAAGGAATCTTTCGTTTCACAGGAAGCCAGTAAATAGAAGAAGGTAGGCATGGCGTAAAATAAATCTATCTGTTTAATGTTTAAGGCGGCTAAAAGTATCCATTATGGGTGCATCTTAATCACAGAGGTAATGTAAACGAACTGCTCAGACATGGTAAAAATGTAACGTAGCTCAATCCCAGCGGTAACCTTTCGAGGTTGAAACTGAAACGTGAGACAATATGACAGAAGAAAAAAAAGAAAAAGGGATAAAAATAAGGCAGCGGCCATCATTATTATCATATTAAAAATTATTATCATTATTAGAAAAAAACAAGAGAAGGAGTAAAGTAATAAAAAAACGAGATTACGTCATAGCTGTTTTTCATTATTAGTTTATTTCAGCAAATTCGCTATTTAATACCAAGGTTTATTGAAAGAGGAACCTTGGACTCTACACTTGAAATTTTAATCGCAAACCGATAATCGAACATGAACAATAATTTTGATTAGTTACTATATTAAGCACTTTTTTAAGTGTTAATCTCTCCGTCCGTTTCTGCTCAATATCCAGCATGGTTTCACATCATGTTGCACCTACATATAATTCAGTCGTATCCCAGTACTCTTCCACAACAAATCAACGCCGAGCACCCAGCTTCGACGCAACAACCCAATTTCATGAGGAACTACATAAAATTTCAGACGAACACGTTTGCTAGATGCTATTAGTTTTATATGTACACGTTTTTACACCGAAAGCAACAGAGGCGTAAGGCATAGAATAAATGACTTTGAATTATTTACTCAACTGAGGTTTCATTAATTTAGTAGATCTGGTAGCCTTTGCCGTTGAAAGGGATATGGACAGGGGCGACTGGAAGTTCGTATTCGTGGACGGGAGAAACGGGAAAGTGTTCTCATTTGGGCTGGAAACCGGCTTCATCGGCGGCCCAGGTCAAAGTGAATTTTTGGCCTTCAGGAGAAACCCAGTAAGAGGATCCTTTATTGGTGTTGCCTAGGATTTCACCGTACGATTCTTTGCCGTAGGAATCGTAGGTGACTCCTTGCATCTTCTTCTGGGCCTGAGACTCTTCACGAGTTGGTAGCCAGACTGGCCGTAGCTGTAGGTGAATAGAATAGAATTTAATTTTAAAAAATATGAATACTTTTAAACCATACGTTGGTGAGTATAAGGTAATGCGCCTACCTCCATTGGCTGCTGCCATCGAGGTTGCGCTCGTCAGATTGGCTAGTGATGGTAACGTCGGCGTATTTGTTATCCTTGTTGTAGCTGGGAGTAGGGTAAGCTGGTGCAGGGTAGGCTGGTGCAGGGTAGGCTTGTGCAGGATAGGCTGATGCAGGGTAGGCCGGTGCGGGGTAACTAGGAGTAGGGTACTTTGGTGCAGGGTAGCTTGGGGCTGGGTAGCTGGGTGCCTTGTATTCCGGCTTGTAGCTGGGTGGAACAGCGGCAGCGACGGCCAAGAAAGCGGCGATAACAAACTGCGAAAAAAGCTTTTCAATAAGCTATGAAATTGTAAATAAAAGAAAAATTTAAAGAAATTATATTTACTAGTTTCATGTTGAGAGCGGGTTGGAGAGTTGAACAACGGATGTCTTCAGTCACCTTCAGACGGCCTTATATAGTCGAAAAAATATTGGATGTCTTTCATTTTCATTTGATTTCTTTACTTAGTTTTTTAAAGCGGCGTTCACCGCCTTGTAGTGGCGAAATGATTTGGTTTGCATTACAGGACAGGGCCCTTGCAATGCAGTGATTGCTTTCGATAAGCAGAAACCTAACACAATTTGCTGATGATTTTCCTTCAGAATTGTCACATATCACCACCGACTGATGATTTAGGAATTGAGCAAATTATCGTTCGTCAACCTGATTTTAGTAAGATAAATTATATTATTTGTATTTCATAGACACTGACGTGTGAATATTCCTATAACAAGATATTGATTTCTCATCATCATAGACCAGGAGACAAAATAAATCCTTCACCAGCCAAACGAAATCAAAAATGCACTGTGGTTAAGGGTAAAAGCGAAAGTAAGGTATTTTATTCAACGCCCAAAACCTAATTTGCTAGAGCGAATTCTAGTGCCAAAACAACTAGGTCAACTGAACGTTCTATGCCTCTCACTCGACTATAAAAGTGCGGGATGGAAGGACTAAGACCATCAGTTGTTTATCAAACCCTCCTAGTGCAACATGAAGCTCGTAAGGCATTTAATCTCTTATTCTTATTTTGAGCTAAAATCAATTTTATGTTTAAAACGGCATTGTCTGACAGTTCGTCGTTGCCGCTTTCTTGGCCGTCGTTGCCGCTGTTCCATCCAGCTACAAGCCGGAATACAAGGCACCCAGCTACCCAGCCCCAAGCTACCCTGCACCAAAGTACCCTACTCCTAGCTACCCCGCACCGGCCTACCCTGCATCAGCCTATCCTGCACCAGCCTACCCTGCACCAGCCTACCCCGCACCAGCTTACCCTACTCCCAGCTACAACAAGGATAACAAATATGCCGACATCACCGTCACCAGCCAATCTGACGAGCGCAATCTCGATGGCAGCAGCCAATGGAGGTAAATCTATTTCATACTTTATACTCATCATTTTAAGAACTAAAGATAACCATTAGACAAATTTTATTATTTCAACCCATAGCTATGCCCAGTCTGACTACACCACTCGCGAAGAGTCTCAGGTCCAGAAGAAGATGCAAGGAGTCACCTACGATTCCTACGGCAAAGAATCGTACGGTGAAGTCCTAGGCAACACCAACAAAGGATCTTCTTACTGGATTTCTCCTGAGGGTCAGAAGTTCACTTTGACCTGGGTTGCTGATGAGGCCGGTTTCCAGCCCAAAGGTGATCACTTGCCCGTCGTCCCCGTCCATGAATACGAGCTCCCAGTTGCTCCCGTCCATGAATACGAGCTCCCCGTTGCCCCCGTTCACATCCCCTTCAATGGAAAGGGT
The DNA here is from genome assembly GCF_022539665.2 of Daphnia carinata. NCBI lineage: Eukaryota > Metazoa > Arthropoda > Branchiopoda > Diplostraca > Daphniidae > Daphnia > Daphnia carinata. The sequence continues at coordinate 18,966 of NC_081339.1, forward strand.
TACAAGATTTACTAGATTTCCCGATACATGATTTAATATTTAAAGTACGTCCCATAATTTCTGTATATCTCATTTATCGCGAGCGTGGTGTAAATATAAATGCAATCAAGTTATCATAGTTATACACTCTAATGCACAGCATAAAATCATTACCGACCATGCGCCAAAAATTGCTAATGACCAAAAGAAACCTGGATAATCTACACTGGAACATTGTTCCATAAAGCATTTGATTGAAAAATCTGGTATGTGCTATAATAATGCAGATGTCTCACGCTAGCTATTATTGCGGAAAAATTCCGCACGGTCAGCCTTATCGGGCGCAGCTCAAAGATTGTTCCTTCATCAGCGGATGAAAATTACCAAAAGAAGAATCTGATATACAATATACAATACAGATGAATATACAATACATATGAATATACAATACACAACAACGTATGCTGCACCGAGGTGCTATTCCGAAGCTCCCAAATACTACTACACCACCACCTGCGCTGTCCCGGCTTATTACACCGAGGCTTTCCAATACTACACCACAAAGGCTAATGAGTATTACACAACAACATACGCTGCTCCAGCTTCTTACACTGATGCCCCAAGTATTACCAAGGCGAAGCCTCAAAATACTACACCACAAATGCACCAGGGCACTACACTACCACATACGCCGTACCCAGCTACTACACCGAGGCTAAAGCTAACTACACAGCAACCTATGCAACCCCATTACTACATTGTTGCCCCCAATTCGAGTTTTATATTTACTACTTAAGCTCGAGGACGGAATAGTCTAATTATTTTAACATTTTAAACTTAATTTAACTTAATTCCTAGTTTCAATCTGAAATTTCTATGTTAAGGAAATACTCAAATAATCGGTAAAGATAGAAGCCTCGGTTTGCCAGTTTTTATTTTAGTTATTAGGAAAATAGTCAAAATGGTTGCGCTAAGCACTTGATTGACATGCTAGTATCCTCCAGAACTGTCACGATGTTGGCCCGGATCATATTGCTGTACTACATGATCCCCACCGTGACATCAGCTGAAAGCTCTTACTTCTCTATTCAGTCTTGCGTTGGAATGGATGGCCAGTCCCATACCAACGCTTGACGTTTCGAGTTGTAATTGCTTACAGACTCTTGGTTACTAGCAATTCCAACATTGGGAGGGTGCCATACCCAGTCATTTCAAGTGCCGCTATATTTAGATATACACGCAACTATTATATACAGTGAATTACGGCACCAAACCATGTTGATAACACAAGCGTGCATTTTCCGTAGTAAAAGTAACTCTCATTTAAATTCAGAGAAACTATTATACAATGTAATAAATGAACATTATCGAGAAAATAGTAATGAATATTATTCAACGTCGTTATAAAGCCAAAAACAAACTAAACGTTTAAAATTCAATTATTATCTAGCATTCACGAATTAGGGTGTGGCATCACGCAACAATACCGTTAATGCTATGCAAGAATCCTACGTATCACCGTGCGGCCAATCTTGTCACTAATGTGTTGATACATTGGCAAAGTGTTATTCCAGGTGTGCTGTGAAATTATAAGTTGTCGAGCCAAACACATTTTGGATTGAATGATTGGTACCAGTTATCACAAAAATCGTGTATTACAAAATTCTGCATGACCATAACGTATTATTACTACTCAACCACATCCTAAACTCAAACCTGCTTTTAAATACCATTTGACTTCAAGCTAGCATTCCCAACCTTCGGTTTACTACACTACAACAAAGGTTCAATCCCAGCTACTACAGCGAGACTAGTAAAGTACTATTCCTTCCCAAGAATGACTAGCACTGAGACGTTATTTAAATATACAGTTACTAAATTCATTTCATCCGTTTTAATTTCATCCATGACTTTTTCCCTAATCGGAATTTCTGTAAATGTGGCATCGTAGTGTAGAGCATTGTTCAAAATCAGACGAATTATCATGTAAATAAATAACAATGGGTAGCCTGCTATTCTAATTTAATTCATTCTTTTTTTTTAAACGGTAAGTTATGATATTTCTTTTGAAATTTTGAATATTGAAATCGTGTTCCGTTCGTCTCCTTTTGTATGCATTAAACTTGATCTTCATACACAAGCTGAAAAAAGTTGACCTGTTCTGACATCATTTGATCAGGTAAAAGCCTCAATTTAATCAAAAGGTACAGTAAATTGGCTGGTATTTGTAATACCAACCAAATTATGGCTGCTTGAATGATTTTTTAAACCACATTCGTTTTCAATTTGTAGCTAACTACGCCACAATGCTGATGTTGGCTGTTGCATTTCAGATAGCTGGAAATGCCATGGGTGGACCAATAGGTTCGTCTTATTCTGGATACTATACTACCCCGTCATCCTAGTATACCACCAAGGTCGTGACTACTACACAACGAAGAAGACCAAGTATTACACGACCATACAGGCTGCCCCTAGCTAGTGCACCGAACCCCCCAAGTACTACATGTCCAAAATCTGGAATACTACACCAACACCTATACTGCTCAAATGTACTGCACCCTAACCACCAAATACTACTCTACTCCAAGTTATTACAAAGAGTTTCCAGTTTACCACATGACAACATCTGCTACTGCAAGCTACTACACCGATGCTCCCAAATACTACACAAGCGTATGTTTAAGTGTAAGATAATTTACTCATTCAGTATTCGCAGGACGTTCACAACATGTACACCTTTCATTCGATGAACTTCATGGTGTGAATTTTGTTCGTGCATTTGCTTCATTTATTCAATGCTGCTGCTACGTCCCACGAGATAAATTTAGCCCTAGCAAACTGTAGTAGCGGGATTCATACGTTTTACTGAGGTTTTTTTTTATGGATTAGTGCCGCTTAGATTTGGACTGTCCAGAATCTAGCTTTTGCGATCAATCGCATTTCATCTGTCAAATATGCCTGCCATGCCAAAGTCTTTTAAATGGGGCAATAACTACTGAAAAATGATTGTGGAGATCTAATTTTTAACTAAATGGGTAAATAATTCAATTCCTTGTGGAATTGCAGAATTTTTAAATGTGTGTTATGTAATTGTACGAGCGTTTACGGAGGTATTGAATTTCTCTTAGATCTGCTTTGATGTAAATAAATTTCTGTCATTAGATCAGCCATAGGTATTTAAACTATTGATCTAGCAGCCGAAACTGGCGCAAGTTGCACACAAAACTTTCTGACACATTGGACGTCTTGGTGTACTAGTAGTTAATACAGGTTTGTCAAATGAACTAGAATAAAAAATTTTAATAATTTTGAACTTAGATACTTAAATTTATTTAGGAGATTGGCGCTTGCAATTCCTAGTCTTGGCTACAGGTTGTGTTTCTGTTGGGAAGATTGGGGTATCTGCAGTTTTTCGCATCTATCAATAGACTTTTATCCCTCTGAAGGGGCCGCAAACAGTAGAAGAAGAATGGGTGACTGAGCGGCTGGAGCCGTTTAACTATGGAACATTCTATTTCCTCTTGTCATCTGGGTAAGACCCAATTGATGCTACATAATGCATCCATAAGCTCCAACAGAATCGTGGAACAAAGAGGAAGAACAGAAGGGGATGATTCACTTAGTGAACTCTTCCAAGCTGTCCAAAAACGCTATTGTGAGTCGATGCCTCATACCGTGATCAACTATCACTAAGAATGCAAGGTGGTAACCTTGCCCTTTAACGAGCGAGCCGAGCGCCGGCATAGATAGATCGTGTACTGTTATGCAAACAGCGTGATCATGGTCATAACCCAGGACGAACTGTCTGTTACGGTCGTGCAGAACTAAAACAGAGCGATCACTGGTATGTCATAGCCTTCATAGACATAGAAATTTTTGCTACACGCATAGAAAAAACTCGATGGGTCTTGGAAGACGTGTTGGGAGGATAGGCCCATCGGATGCACTTGACGATCCAGTAGCTTTTCATAATTTTGGCTAGCTTGTCTGGGTCGTCCTTGTAATGAACCAGTAACATGACAGCGAGATCATCTCGTTGACGACGCGTTACTTCACAAAGCAGAGGATGGTCCGCCTCCGATACATTTGCCTGATTTTTATGCATTACATTGCTGATTTTCTTGACTATTTTTATTTACGATATTGTTACCTTAAATCCTAGGGCAGACACGGCTGCTTCGAAGCGAAAGAGTCCAAGAGTCTCGTCAGCAAGAACTTGCTGTGCTCCTGACACAGTGACCAATGCTTCGTGATATGATGGTATGGTCGTAATATGCCATCTGGTAATTCTTCAGCTTTCTCACTCAATCGACAATTATGGATGACCTGTGAATTAAAACAATAGATTGAATATCTTGAACAATTTTAAAGAAAAAATATTTAATTACCTAAAGGTATTCGTTTCAATAGTGTAACCAACTCAGATTCTTGGTGAGCCAGTTCACTTCTAATGGTTTCGTTGTAGCAGGTGGCCGTGCCAATTCCAATCCAAACATTTCTACCCTGAAGGCGAGATGGTAATAGTCGCAATTTTCCGCCAAAGCTAATTTGATGACAAGCAGGATTCGTCTTCATTTTCTTGCCATTCTGCGTGATGACAGGAGGCAACTCAACCATCAAATCGGGTGTATTTGCTAATAGTTCTGTTGCCAATTCTATGCCCAATTCACAAGCTTCGGAACTATGCCCATGAGCGTGAAGTCCCTCCGCACTTGCAAAGAGGATCTCCAGTGGATCATCGAGTGGGTTTAACTCGCCAAAGACTCCACCGTTCCGGTTAGGAACGGTAACAACGCAAGGCTCTTGTGGCACGGCACCTTGAGCTGCTGGTAAGCCCATTGTTCTAGATTCTCGAGGACTGGCAGACAAACTGGCCATATCGTCAGTATCTCGTGAAGATCCAGCCACCAATCCTGATCCAGGCAGGAGTAGCACTCCACTGCTGGCTTCAAGTCGTGAATTCTTTAAACGTGCATCAACTCCCAACCAGTCCGAGTCAGCATCAAAATCTTCAGATGATGATTTTTCTTTATCTGTCAAAGTGCAACTATCCACCGCCAAAACTTCCAGCTCATTGGTATCATAGCCCAGAGCCGGATCGTCACTGTCTTGGCGGGTTAGATCCCGCAGACCTGAAGGTACTGCCGGCTCAAACGCTTCGACTGCTGGATCGCCTTCATTTTCGCAGAAATCTTCGATGCTAACGCTGCTTCTATTTGCCCGCTTGATCTATTACTCTTTTCGGCCGGACAAGAGGTGATGCAGGGTGAAATCAGCCAATCCTTTCCCTCACGTGACGCATGTCGTCCATAGCCTGGGCATAATCGCTTTGCACTACCGCTCGTCTTTGGAGCATGTGAACGGGTAGGTCATTGGTGATGACGGCCGATATGAAAGCGACCATGAGCCTCTGTGTGTCGAAAGCAGGTAAAAGGACAATGGTAAAGACGGTGGCCTTGAGTGTAAGTAACACACCGGGAATGGAGTAATCGTCCCAGTTAAGATAACGAGCTTCAACTGAAGGTTTGAAGCCAGTAAACACCTCAACTTCTGCTTTTAATGATTGGCTAGTACGACGAGGTGTGGACGGTTCGGCACCATTTCCGCCAGCAACATGGGGTGCGCCATGAGTAGCACTGATTGTTAACCCTTTGCTTTTCGTGACCTTGTCAATGACTTTGACATGCCATTCGCTGAACTGTTGACGAAGTAGATCGCGTTCTTCTCCAGAAAGGCCTGGATTGAGTGCAGCCAATCGCTAAAGGATAACCACTTCGTCACATAAAGAAGAGCAAGCGTGCTCAGAAGCTTGCGATTGGCTTCCCAGGTTGCTTGATTTGATACCGCTACCGTATCCAGCTGCACTTCCATTGTGTAATGCCACCTTGGTGTTAAACCACCAGACCATAATCTAAAATATAAAAGAAGGTGAATTTAACAAACACTTTGTACCTATTGCTGTTAATTGTTTATCACTACCTGTTCACACGACACAATCTCTTCCGTTAAAACCCCCAAACGTGGAACGGCATTGCGGTCATGGCGTTTGAACAATTCGCGCGGACGATGGAAAGCAAGTTCCACGTGCTTTCCGGCTCCCGACCCCTTAATGGGCGCAACAGGCTGCTCCATTCAACCGCTGCGAGGGGTGCGGTCGAGCTCAAGTAATTTACATCACTTATGTATGAAAACTAGACCGTTAGTTTCCTATAAAACTCTTTTTTAAAAAAATTAATAATAATAGCGTTTCTGGTCAGCTTGGAAGGGTTGACTAAGTGAAGCTTCCCTTTCTTTTGCACCGACCATGTAGAGACCGAGTAGATTCACGGTAGCTGTGTCATGATAACGCTCTTGCATGAGCTTCAAATGGCGTTCTAGAGCTGGTGAAGAGGCCTCGGGGCCGCGTGAGAATCTCACTTTGTGCGACCCTACTTGAACTCCTGGTTTCAACGTACGGATTTCAACACTGCCACATGTAACTCGTAACAGCCAGTGAGAAAAATCAATTCCATAGTGTTGCAATGGTAAGTGCAAAAGCCTGCCAATTTTAGAGGATCATTTTTTAAATTATAATTGTACAGTGAACCAGCCTATAGGGAATATCTACCTATTCCAGAAGAATAGGTAGATCTGTTGTCTGTTCCACGATTTTGCTGAAGCTTTTGGGTGCATAATGTAGCATCAATTGGGTCTTCACCAGATGACTAGAGGAAATAGAATGTTCCAGAGTTAAACAGCTTCCAAAAGCTCGGTCACTCTTTCTTCTTCTACTGTCTGTGGCACCTTCAAAGGTATAAAAGTTGTTTGATTGATGCGAAAAACTTCAGATTCCCCAATCTACCCAACAGAAACACAACTTGTAACCAAGACTAGGTATTGGTAAGACAACGTATATTACAAGGGCCCATCTCCTAAATAAATTGAACTATCAAAGTTCAAAATTATTTTCAATTTTTATTCTAGTTCATTTGACAAACCTGTATAAACTAGTAGTACACCAACACATCCCTATGAGTCAGAAAGTTTTGTATACAACATTTTTACTATGTCAACCTCAGCAGGACCTAGCAAATATTTAGGAGTTATATGTGCAATTTTGTTGGTTTGTTTTTTAGCTTTTTTGTGAAAACAATTAGTTTGATTACCCAAAGCAGCAATAACTAAAGATTCAAAGAGAAGGGCTTCGTCTCGGTTCCGTTGTTAGAGCAAAACACTGTCCGGTCCCTGTCCATTAATTTTATGCCAAATCTTGTAACATTTTCCCATAGCCATTTTCGTGATCTAAATTTCAAAATACTACCTGGTCGATTGTATTTAGAATGTCATTAGCTAATATGCGACTTCGAATCAGTTAGCACGTCAGGTGTGATTCCTTCTGCTCAAATCAATTGAAATCAGCTGTGATAGTCCAAATGGTACCGTGTTTATTGTGTATACTTGGAACGTTGAACACTATGGCGAGGAAATCACCGTGGAAATCGAGGCGCCATCAATTGTGGAAACCACCACCGGAAGGGTTTTCGCGGAACAAATTTGATGAAATCGTGGAATATTTTATCATACGGATAAGATGAAGATGAAGAGCAAGAAGGTGGGGGTTCCCATCAGTTATCTTATAATAATAGAAAGATAAAACTAGACAATTTGAAAACTATTTATATTTTTTAAATCAAAATGAAAATTCAAACAAAGTTCATTAAACGATTTCTTACGAAATTCATTTATTGACACTAAAAACGAATCACTGTTCGGGACTCCCGCAACTTCTTACAAACGCAGTTTTCGTGCAGAAAGACACGTATAAAGCACTTGTGTGTGCCTCTGCTTATTGGAGCCGTGGTGGCCATCTCGTGATCCAGTTGTGAGTCGCGGTTCACAACGCATTGCGTCACCGTTACGGTTCCCGTGAGTTGAGTTTCACCCTGCTACGCCATATGAGGTGTCATCGGCATGCGTCTGGAACAAACTCATGTAATAAGGTGCTAGGCAATATTGAGACGTCTAATCATCACGATATACCTTCAAACGGTGAAGAAACAAGTAAAAGGGCCTCTCGATGCGTTGAGATTGAGCATTGAGAACCTAACCGGATTTACACTTCTTCCATAACCTCCTTGACGAACAGTAAAGCTTGTTCAAAGTATCTGATGGCCTATAGACTAGGCTTCTTTGGGAGGGATCATCAAGTTGATAGTATCAGCTTGGTGGTGTTGGTTGATTCTCCTGTTAGAAGAAATCTACCCTAGTGGTGATGAAGTTCATCTACCTAAATTAAGTCACAGATGCTTTGGATGCGGGGCTTTAGTAGTTACGTAACGTAGCCTGTTGAAGTCAAGGAGCACTTTTTACCACTATGAATACAGGGCCTTGCGTTAAAAACCCGTGCAAGTTCAGAGACGGGAAACCCTGTATTTTACGACCCTCCTGTAGTTTAAGCGAAAGTCTATCCTATTGTGGAGTTAACAGAATAACAGTCGGTAAGGATTACTACGATGCTAGGCAATATTAATATGTCTAATCATCACGATATGCCTTCAAACGGTGAAAAAACAAGTTAAAGGGGGGTTTGAAGCCAATTGCGGAGGGCAAATATTTCCCTTTTTATCACTTACGCACGATGTAAACCTTTTCATAAACTCGAAAGAATCTGATTTAAATTTTGTTCCTATTGTGACGGGGAACTGCGGGGAAGCCGATGTAAGAGGGTAAGAACACTTGAGACAGTAATTAGAGGAGAACGGGGTGTATTTCGAAGGAACAATCTAAGACACTTTCTGAAGAAGACTGAACCCCGAACCTACTTAGGCTCGGGGTATTTAAAGGCAAGGATCACCCTGTTACGGGTGACGCCGGAAGAATCTAGGAAAAGATGGTCATCTAGATAACACCTAGATGACCGCTACGACGTTCTAACCCTTTTTCTAGGGTAAAGTAGAAAGTGTATACGGAAGGAGTAGTTAAGATGGTCAAGTAGATAACTCTACTTGACCTTACAGTTCAAGACGAGAGAAGAGTTGCACGTGAAATCCATTAACACGTGTGTGTCCTTCGATTCCACGTGACAGATCCCCCCACGAAGAGGCCATCGACCCGATGGGCCAATTCAACACGAAAGAATCAGTTGTCTTCCTCCAGCGTCGGCGGTCCAGAGGGCCGTACGGGATGATAATCGGCGATTTCGTAAACTCCGTTGTTTTGGCGAAGATGATTCATCATCCGTCGGGACAGGAGCAGCGTGAACACAGTAAGCCCACCTAACCCAAGGGTTAAGAGAGTAAACGCTACCACCCATTCATACGGGTAAGCGCATTGATGGGTGACCGTTGGACTGGAAGAGTCCAGCAAACGCACAATCTGGTCCTGCGTCATCGATGCTTTCACTTCTACAGCTGCCTGTTGTAACAATAATTCACTCATGCGAGTTAAATGAGAGGTGTTGGTAACCGGGAATGGGATTACGGTTGCGGCTTTATTATACGTGATATTGGGACGAAAGTCTGGTAAGTTCGGAATTTGGAGTGCGATAGCTGTGGACACCGTGGAACCTTCCAAACTGGCTGGAAAAATCCAGTGATCGGTTCTGGCAGTGCAACCCGAGGGAACCTCGAAGTATCCAATAGGAGGTAACTGTAATCTTTGCGGGGAGGTCGTTTGTTATCCGGTGGGCAGGAGAACACCACACTATGAGGGTTTACGGCCGAAAAGGCCCATTGGTTTTGGCCTAAATATGCCACTTCTGGGCCATTCCACTGTACAAATTGGGTTTGACAGTAAGAACCAATTTGTGACACGTCATTCGTAAATAAGGCAACAGCACAGGATGTACGAGCCCCCCGTTTGGAGAATCCAGTATGGAAAGCGCAAAGTTGTTTGTTAAGTTGACGGCAATTTAAAATTTCTATACTGGAAAGTTCGATGAATGTATCGAGATCTGGCGCAACCGCCAAAAAATCCGGAATGTTGGTAAAACGCACCCCGTGTGAACCGTTTTTTGTTGGTTTGGGAAGGGAAATGATCTGAAACAGATTGAAGTGTTGAGCATGGTCATAGATAGGAATATCAATGAACAGGCGAAAATGATTATTAATGACTGCAACTGACACTCGTGCTTCGCGATAGATAACCCATAAATCTTCGGATGGAATCGCCCAGCCCAATGGGAGATTAATATTGATGTCCGCTATTACCTTTTGAAGCATTGTTGGTGATAACATTTGTGGCGAGAGTCGTCCATTGGCCAAGGCAGATAACCCGATTTCCCATGACTCAATTTGTTGCTGTAGCCACCCTAAAATGTGTTCCATGGTTTTAAATGTCGCGTCTAATTCTACGAAGTATTGCGTTTGTTGTACATGAATCAATTCATAAGACTTAATGTAGTCCATGATGTAATCTACTCTTTGTGTTAAAATCTCCGACTGATTTTGTAGCTCTGTCAAAAGGGCCAAGTTGGATCGTGTGATTTGTAGAGTCTCGTTGATAATTGACGCATGTTGATCCAGCAGGTGTATTACGGTTTTATCCGATTTCGACAAAGCTTCGATGCGAGAATTGAGGTCTTGGAGATCTGCTTGAGTCGATACTCCGAATAGCCATTTTAACGTAGTACCTCCCAGGTCCAGGATACCCCGTTTTGGCCGCCGTGCCCCCGATAATGTGAGAGCACATGTTGCCAGGCGAGTCTTAGAATCATTCAATGTCCGCCCCATTAATCGTACTTGGTTATCAATTTTATTGGCCGCCATAAAGCTGGTGGTGTCCCTCCATGCTGTACGCACGTCGTCTTTTTCAAATTTGATGCCATCCATGTGATGAGCGTGTGCTACTCGAGAAAGTTTCGCCAGATGGTCTTCTACTGCTGCAATTGATGTTTCGGCGTCATGAAGCAGGACGTCCGTAACTACCGTCCAGGAAGATTCGCTGATAGAAATGCTGGGCTGTTCTTTAAAGATTGCCGTATCCCGGATGATAATGCCGTCTTTCGACGGCAGCGCGTTACCAAACCCTAGTAACAAAAGATAGATGAGTCCGGCCATGAAAAAATTTGGTTTGCGCCGAATACGTGGGGGCAAGTCAATTGGGTTGCCTCGGTTGTTTATTGTCGATTGCTCGGTTATTGGAATTGGCGGTTGGGACGACCTAGCTTCTGCAACTTCAACAGTAGCTTCGGGAGCAACATCTAACGAGCGCGATTGCGGAGGCAGGGAATGTAGTTGTCTGTGTTCCGTCACCTCTTGATCTGGTAGAGGTAGTTTGTACGACGCGGAGAGAGTGCGTGGATCTGACTCGACGATACGTTCGACGAACATTTTCATGCACACTACATGTACAATATCCGTTTTTTTCTTGCTATGTTGTAGCTGCACTTCATAGTTTACCGGGGTTGTTTGCCGTAGCACAATGTAAGGACCAATCCAGCGATGGAGTAATTTTTCTGATCTTCCATTTTTTCGGATAGGCTTGTAAATTAGAACTAAATCACCTTTTTGGAAGGTGATGTCGTTATGTCGGGCATCATACCCTTTCTTCTGTTTTTCTTGTACGTGTTGTATCCGCCGCCGAACTATGTGTCGAGCATTTTGAAGGTTCAACAATAATTGTTCAGCGTATGGTAACACTTCCTGTGATTCCGGTACCAAGGCCTGCGGGCATGTACCTACTAGCAAATCGATTGGGAGTACTGGCTCTCGCCCATATAGCAGAAAAAATGGGGAAAACCCAGTAGAATCTTGTCGTGAAGTGTTATATGCAAAACAAATGTGTTTTAGTTGTGCATCCCAGTCTTTTTGGTCTTCGGAAATATACATAGAAATCATGGTTGCCAATGTGTGGTTCATCCTTTCAACCTGGCCGTTTGATTGTGGATGGTAGCTAGATGTCGTTTTGTGTTGAATCCCTAAGGTACGTAGAACGGTTTGTGTGATATCAGCCATAAAACACTTTCCTCGATCTGATATGAGTTTTTCCGGCATTCCGTGACGTAACACAATGTGTTCCACCAAGAATTTTGATACTACATCCGCCTTCCCTGAGGGCAATGGTGAAAGTTCGACCCATTTAGTGAGGTAATCAACCGCTACAATGATCATTTTATTCCCGCCGTGGGATATCGTGAACGGCCCCAGTAGATCAATCCCCACATTTTGAAATGGGCGAGACACTCGAATGCACTGTAATAGTCCTGCAGGCTTGATTTTTGGACTTTTCCGGGATTGACAAAGCTTACAAGATTTAACGTAAGACACTACCTCCTTTTCTAACCCGGGCCAATGAAAGCGTTGTCCAATTTTTGCAAGAGTTTTGTGAATCCCCAAATGTCCAGCTGTAGGGTCGTCATGGTATTTAGTCAGAACGATATGCGTGTATTCTGGAGGAACGCACAAGCGAAGATATGTCTGACCCCAACAGTGTTTAATTTTGAATAGTTTCCCATTTTTCAAGCAAAATCGTCTACCCGCCGATCGGTTATTCTCCAGTTTTGTAATGATCGATCTCCACAAATGATTGTCCCGTTGTTTAGCAGTCAACTCGTCCCAGTCTTTGTTCGTGAATGATTCGTTGTTTGCGTAACTAAGAGTTCCAATTGTAACGCATCTTTCTTCGTCGTTTGTGTCCTCGGAATTGAGCGGAAAACGTGAGAGGCAGTCTGCATTGGTGTGTAATTTCCCACTGCGGTATCGAATTTCTACTTCATATTCTAACAGACAAAGGCTCCAACGTGCCAATCGACCGGCCAAATCTTTCTTCGTGCGTAACCAGCAAAGGGCTTCGTGGTCCGTGATGATAATGATCTTACACCCCCATATGAATCCTCGGAATTTCTGCAAGGCCCAGATAAGCGCTAAGCACTCTTTTTCTGTAATGGAGTAGTTTAGTTCGGCTTTTGAGAGTAGCCGACTGGCATACGCCAAGGGAAATTCTTTTCCCTCCTTTGATTGTGACAAAACAGCTCCGATGCCATAGCCGCACGCATCTGACATTATCATCATTGGGGATTCGTAGTCTGGATGTGCCAATATGGGTGCTGATGTCAATGCTTTTTTGAGAACCGTAAAGCTGTTTCGTTGTTCATCTCCCCAGAGAAATGTCGCCCCTTTCTTAGTCAGAGCCGTCAAAGGCTGAGCGATTTTTGCAAATCCTGCTATATGTCGTCGGTAGTATGAGCATAATCCCAAAAAGCTTTGTATCTGTTTGATTTTGGTACTTGTAGTTTTTCCTTGATTACATTCCGGAAAATCCCGAACCGCTACTATTTTGTCCGGGTCGGGGGCAATGCCTTGTTTTGACACTATGTGTCCTAAAACTTTAAGCGTAGTCATAGCGAACTGACATTTAGATCCTTTCAATTTTAAACCCGCTTTGTCTAGGCAGGACAGAACCGAATTAAGGCGAAGTAGATGGGTTTCAAAGGTAGGGGCGTATACCACCACATCATCCAAATATACCAAACATGACGACCATCGAAGACCGCCCAATATAATGTCCATTGCTCGTTGAAATGAACTAGGACCATTTGAGAGACCAAAGGGCAGTACCTTGAAGTGATATAGTCCATCCGCTGTAATGAAGGCTGTTTTTTCTCGATCTTCTTTACGCAAAGGAAGCTGATGATACCCCGACTGGAGATCCATTATTGAAAAATATTCGGCGCCTTCCAGCTTGCTTAAAATATCCGAAATGCGTGGTAACGGGTACACATCCCTAATTGTGACCTCATTTAAACCGCGGTAGTCCACACAAAATCGCCATGACCCATCTTTTTTTTTAATGAGCACCACCGGAGCACCCCATGGACTATCGGATCGTTCGATAATGCCTGCTTTTAACATATCTTCGGATAAAGTTTGAACTATTTTTCGGGCTTTCCACGCACTAGGATATGGACGTTGACACACTGGAGTTGTACCTTCTTTCAGATTTATTGGATGTTCTGCCATGGTACAGTAACCGATATCCGTATCTGATGATGCAAACGTTTGCCGATAACTTTGTAGTAGAGCCATCAGAGAGAGTTTTTGTTGCGGGCTCAAGTCAGGGTTAATGTTGGTTTCGAGGCTGGTTTCTGACATGTTTTTTTCCGACGGTAGGGTATCATTTGAAACGACTTGGTTCACTCCATCGAACGAGTCAGGGAGATCACAAACTACCACGTCGTCCGTATAAGGTTGGAGAGTCCCTAGAGTAGAATGTTTGTTTAACCAGACCGGAATGGCCGACAGATTGGTCACTGGGAGCGATCGTGTTGTGTTAGACAGCACTGCATGACCCACTGACAGTGATTTAGTTGAAAGCAACTTTTCCGACGGAGTAAACAGAAAAACCCCGGGAAACTGAGTGTCCAAGGTCGTAAGAACCGGTACGACCGAAAATGCCGGAATTATACACTCTTCCAGCGACCAAAGTTTAGTGTGTCGAACGGGTGGTTCCGGGAAGTTCAACGCAAAAGATGGCAGGTCCCCCAAAATAACGTGTGCTTGTTCGCCAGTGTAATCCACATGAAGGTGACCAAATTGTCGCAAAAAGTCGTTTCCCATTAAAAACTCAATCTCATTCATGGGCAACACTACTGCTGTTCCTGAAGCCGTTTTATTGCGATATGTGATGGAAATCTGTGCCCCTCCTAGTGGCACAGCACGAGTTCCATTTGCTAGGACAATGGCCGGTCCGTGCCATTCTTGAAGAAGGTAGCCAGTACGATGTAAAAGTGTTGGAGACATAACGCTAATCGCTGCACCAGTATCAACCACCGCATTGGTAGTCACTGGCCCACACGTTACAATTTCTTTAATTAAGTGGGACGTATCTGACCTCCAAGCTCCGTTGTCCTCCTGGTGATGGCAGGTGTTAGGTTGCGGAACCGTTGGTGAAACAAGATCACCATCGGTCTCTTGTTGAAGATAGTGATCCGGAAAAGGAAAATCGATGTGATGAACTGGAAAAGTTGAACAATTTTGCGTGTCTCCAGACGGCATCGTTTGAATATTATTAACTGGTCGGTGTTGTACATTGTTTCGTGGGCCTGAAAGTCCCTGCTGATTATTGTTAACTGGTTGTTCTTGTCTATTGTTTTGTTGAAATCGGAAATCCTGTCCTCGATAATAGGAGGAAGATGGGTTTTTGAAGCAACGTGAATCCGTATGTCCCGCTCTTGAACAAAAACCGCAAATAAAACGTCCTTCCGTCGTCCTCCTATTGCGACCCGACTGATTCCAATTGGGTGCTCCCGAAACGTTGAGCGATCGCGGTGAGACGGCTGTTTGAGGTTTACTGAGATGTTCAATCGTTTGTTGAAGACCGGTTAACAATCCCGCTAATTCCTTGACCAGTTTCGTCGACGCCGCTGTTGACGAATCAGGAACGTCTGGAGTCACGGCTAACAGCGATTGTGAAAGAACTTTTCGGTTTACTAAACTGTTGGCCTCGGCGTGTAATTTGGCTACGTCCAGGAATTCCGTCGTCGATGCTGGTTGTAGGGGATAGATCTTCTGTAACAATGTTGGTTTCAATCCACGATACAAGTGCTGGAGCTGCTGCTCCTGCGACATAGTCGGATTGACTATGCGACACATATTTATTATGTCGTAAAAATATGCCACTACGTCTTCCTCATTTCCTTGTTCTCTCTGTCTGAGTTTGCACTCCTGAACTAGTGAAAAATTTGCTTGTCGGAAAGCCGCCGAAAATTGTGATTTGAGACCGGTAGCCGCCGGTAAGTTGGGTAATGTGGGATCAGTTGGGTCTGGACGTGCCGGTAAATCTTCCCAATGATTCGGATGAGTATGCACGAGGAACCATTTACGAGCTGGCCCCTCTAGATACATCACGAAATTTCTCGCTTGATCAGCATCTGACCACCGATTATATGCCGCAGCTAATTCAAACCGTTCTAGCCAATCCACTGCGTCTTCTTCCAGCGTAGCTGAAAAGATGGGGGGTGCGATGAACTTTTGAACACTTGCCGCCATGTTCGCCAAAGAGAATAGACGTAAAGGAGGCAGTAAGGAAGCTCTACTGGACGAGGAATCGTCGTCGGAATCCGCTGATGAATTTTCTGAAGACTCCTCGTCAGTGCCGTGCTGTACCAGTGAAGCTTCTTCTGAGAAAACCGAACTCGAGGAAGACGGCGTCTGAGGTGTCCCCCGTGCAACTGTTTGCTCCGTATTCGTGTATGCGTCTTCCAGTTGTGGAAGTCGGGATGAAAGAAAAAGTTCAGGGTGAAGTCGCCGGCTGGGGGGCCGTCCACACGTTGGATATCGTGAAGATCGTTTTTTTATTTCACTCATGTATAACACCTCACGAGAATGTATCCGTTGGGGATACCACTTTAGCAAGTTCACGCAACGTAGATCCGAGAGAAACACACGGAAACTACGTAGTTTTCAAAAATTGATCGTCGAGATAAAAGAGCAAAGTACATGAAACGAGAGACGATTTTAGTAAGGTGAAATGAAACACGGGTTGAAATAGGGAATACGAACAGAACTTAGCGAAACTTGAATTAAATGGGTTGAACGAGAATACGAGTTGAGTAATAAAAAATTAATTGCAAAGAGAAAAAAAAAATAAAAATAAAAATAAAAATAAAAATAAAAAAAAATACGAACGGGGCTCAACCGAAGACGATTTAAACGGGGTCGAACGGAATACGCGTTGAGTACAAAATACGAACGGGGCTCAACGAAAGATGATTTAAACGGGGTCGAACGGACTACGCGTTGAGTACAAAATACGAACGGGGCTCAACGAAAGACGATTTAAACGGGGTAAAACAATAATTTGCTATACGCAATAAACGGACTGTAAGGAAAAATTTCTACGAAACAAGAATCAAAACGAGAGAGTCGAATGAAGGAAGCGAAAGGAAATGAAACACGGGTTGAATATGGAATACGAACAGAACTCAGCGAAAGGTGAATTAAATGGGGTGAACGGGAATACGAGTTGAGTAAAAAAAAAATAAATTAAAAAAAAATACGAACGGGGCTCAACCATAGATGATTTGAACGGGGTAAAACAATAATTTGCTATAAGGAGTAAACGGACTGTAAGGAAGAATTTCTACAAACAATAATCAGAACAAGCGAGTCGAATGAAGGAAGCGAAAGGAAATGTGAAATTTCCTCCTTTGGGGGAAAAATCAACAGAAGAAGAACGATAAACAAGAAAACAGAACAAAAAACAAAATGCGACCTGTATCTCCACCAATTGTGACGGGGAACTGCGGGGAAGCCGATGTAAGAGGGTAAGAACACTTGAGACAGTAATTAGAGGAGAACGGGGTGTATTTCGAAGGAACAATCTAAGACACTTTCTGAAGAAGACTGAACCCCGAACCTACTTAGGCTCGGGGTATTTAAAGGCAAGGATCACCCTGTTACGGGTGACGCCGGAAGAATCTAGGAAAAGATGGTCATCTAGATAACACCTAGATGACCGCTACGACGTTCTAACCCTTTTTCTAGGGTAAAGTAGAAAGTGTATACGGAAGGAGTAGTTAAGATGGTCAAGTAGATAACTCTACTTGACCTTACAGTTCAAGACGAGAGAAGAGTTGCACGTGAAATCCATTAACACGTGTGTGTCCTTCGATTCCACGTGACACTATTACATTTTAGTTGTCAGAAACTCAGTGGTCGACAATCATGACTTCCATTCACCTCTGGGCTATTCTAGTTGCCCGTTTGGGACATAGTGTAGTATTCAGCAGCCTTTGTGCTGTAGTAAGATGGGACAACATAAGTTGTGGTGTAGTAGGTAGGTTCCACATAGTATGAAAGAGCAGCGTTGCTGTAGTAACTTGGGGCAGCGTAGAATTTCGGGGCTTCAGTGTAGTAGGTCGTCTCAGCGTAAAAAGATGGAGCAGCTGCGGTATAATATGTTACCGGCTACGTAATACTGGGCGCCTCTGCAGTGGTGTAGTACAACGCACTTGTCGTGTAGCTCGGAGCAGAGTAATATATTGAGGCCTCAATGTAGTAAGCCGGAGAAGCGTAGATTGTAGTGTAATACTACGAGCGCGAATAGCCATTAGTATAAGTACACTAGTGGACAAAAAGGCGTGTAACAACGAGGGATACCAGTGAGCGAACCAAGAGGTAGTAGAAAATAAAAAAAAGAACGTGATAAGAGTGGGCGATACCAGTGAGCGAACTAAAAGGCAATGGGAAGAAAAGTGGGAGATACGAGTGAGTGAAATAAAAGGCAATGGGAAAAAAATTGTGCGATTCCTCCTATAGCTGGCGATTGAGGTAGGGTTTAATAGTCGTTTGATTTTTAGTTGGGAGGAAAAGGAGGAAACTTTCGTTTCACAGGAAGCCAGTAAATAGAAGAAGGTAGGTATGGCGTAATACAAATCTATCTGTTTAATGTTTAAGGCGGCTAAAAGTATCCATTATGGGTGCATCTTAATCACAGAGGTAATGTAAACGAACTGCTCAGACATGGTAAAAATGTAACGTAGCTCAATCCCAGCGGTAACCTTTCGAGGTTGAAACTGAAACGTGAGACAATATGACAGAAAAAAAAAGAAAAAGGGGTAAAAATAAGGCAGCGGCCATCATTATTATCATATTAAAAATTATTATCATTATTAGAAAAAAACAAGAGAAGGAGTAAAGTAATAAAAAACGAGATTACGTCATAGCTGTTTTTCATTATTAGTTTATTTCAGCAAATTCGCTATTTAATACCAAGGTTTATTGAAAGGGGAACCTTGGACTCTACACTTAAAATTTTAATCGTAAACGGATAATCGAACATGAACAATAATTTTGATTAGTTACTATATTAAGCACTTTTTTAAGTGTTTATCTCTCCGTCCGTTTGGCGTATATTGGCTTCGTTACACAGACAACCTGAAGAGCAATAATAACACATCTAATTTCTTTACATGAAAAGGAAAGGCAACACAGATTAAGTGTTGGTTAATGTGTACTAAGACTTGTACTAAAGTGTACGAGAAGCAAGCAGGAAATTCCTATTCAGGTAGTATACAATTTGACTTAGAAATCTTTGCATTTCAATTTCTGCAATCGTATTTCAGTTTATTTTGAAAATCAATCGCGTCATTCGCTTCCGAAGTGGAAAACAACTTTAATATGCACAGCACCTTTGACGTTATTCACCATCGTTGTTGACACACAGAACTTCTTTCTACTAGAAACTCGAGATGGTGTTGAAAACTCTTCTAAACCGTTTGGCGTAGCTATTCATAAAACAACAAAGCCTTTACATTATCTTTTCCCAGTTTCTTATGGCAACGGTATTGTTTTCTATTGTAGCGCTTCATCGTTGAAACTGAATCACGCGTGATTGCAAAGATTTCTAAAGGGACCCTATTTAGCGCGTGAATGAAAACTATAACACCAGGTATTAACATCAATAGCAAGTGCTTCATCACAAAACGAAACTCTAGAAAAACAAAATTCCAACTAGTTGGAATGACTCGACGGCATCCGGAATGAATCACAGGTATAGAATTTAAACGTACTGTACAAGAACAAATTAAACTAGGTGACGCACATTGAAAGCAAATTACTAATTAGGTAGCTTTGGAACAACATGTTGGCGGATAGTTTTGACTAGTGGACACACGCAATTGCGCTACTGATGCTCATTATTCATAGCCATTTCGTGCCATTGGATAACTACACCATCGTCAATAATGACGAAATCGAAACAAAAAAAAGGCGGTGAAAAATGATCATTCCGCAACGTTTATGAATGACGAAGAAAAAGAAGAAATATAAATACTTCTGTATACGCGATACATGGGTTTGCAACGATGCTGGAAGCCTCACAGTTCTTCACGTAAGGAATGATATTGAATTAATAATTCTTACTGTTGAACCTTTATTTCTTTTCAGTAAGTTCTAAGATTCGCAGCAAATAATCTTGAATATAATTTCATTATTGTCGATATTACATTTAAATCAGCATTCGTTTTTTCTAGGCGCTTCATTCGCTCGCATAACAATGGTTAGTGGGATGGGGAAGATAATTATGCGTTTCTTCGATATTTGAAAATGCATACGACACGAGCGATTAGAGGTAGTGTAGGAATAGTGGTTGTTATGTCAGAATGAACAGGTGGACCCTCTGGCCTGAAAAGACGAATCAGGATGATAGAAAACCTTATAAAACGAGGTCAAATCGAAGGTAGAGGTTAGTCGAGTGAACATCTCTGACACAGTATAGTACTAGCAGTCTTTCAAATACCAATAGCTGATTTAATATAGTGTCTTCCAGTTCCAACCTGCAATCATGGGTAATGTACACACTTCAACTTGTTTAATGATTTTAGTTAATGTGATGATGCAATTGTTGATTAAATTGATGTTTGAACGAGGTGAAATGATTCTTTATTGTCGTTTTAAGCATTTCAATGTCATAATGGAATTATGAAAATTAATGTTTTTTTTTTTTTCGTCAGGTTATGATGGCATTATGCTGCTACTAGCTGTCGTCTTCTGATGACTGGATCGACTTTAAGTGTGCCGATGGGTTCATCTTGTGGATACGGTATCTATTCATACCAGACAACCACTGCTGTGTCGTATTACGCTACGAAGGCGGCCGAGCACTACACCACGACATATGTGGCCCGTACTTCCTACACCGATGCGCCCAAGTATTACAGCACCAAGGCATCTGAATACTACACCACTACGTATGCAGCTCCGACTTACTATACGGAGGCCTTGAAATACTACTCCGCACCGAGCTATTACACAGAAGCGCCAGTGTATTACACAACAACATATGCCACTCCAAGTTACTACACCGTAGCTCCCACCTACTATACGCCTCTGACTATTACACGACAATCTACGCTTCCCCGCCTACCACGTACGCTGTCCCAGCTTACTATACTGAGGTTCGCATGTATTACAAGACGGAGGGTCCACGATACTACACGACGAAGGCTCCCGAGTACTACACCACCATGTACGCGGCACCAAGTTATTACACTGAAGCTCCAACATACTACACAACAACATCTGCCACTCCTAGCTACTACAGCGAGCCACCAAAGCACTATTTCCAAATACTACACTACCACTTACGCCGCTTATATGTCAGTAATGTGAATGTGCGAAGGAATCTAAAGATTTCCGAAGGAATACCGAAATCGCGAGTTCAATCCTCACCTGGAGCGTTGGGTTTTTATTTCTATCTCTTTACGAGGATTGTAGCTGCCTGCGATCACCTGATTGAACTGTGTTACTTTGGTAAAACTAGCAGACAAAATGCTGGAATACATCTCCTGAAGTTGGAAGTTGGACAAAACTCTTGTGGAAAATGGATACAAAGCACTGACTGTTCATTCAATTAGCAAACGTAGTTTCAATTACTTTCCTCTATTTCATTAAACCTGTCGGGATCGGGCAGGTTAAAAATAACACATTCTTCAGGCGAGCATCGAACTCGTGGCCTCGGCATTACTTAGAGAATCGTTCAATCCCGAAACACAATGAAATTACTGTCGCATAAGTTCCATTCGCCAACCAGCTGCGCTACTGGAAACAGAAATACTAACCTCAAAAGTGGTCCTTTAAATGTATCCGCTAGTGTATTAATATAACCAGAAGAAAACGGACATATTTGCGCTTGGGTCCTTACGATAGTTTGTGGAATAAAGGCAATGATATAAATAACCTAGACCTGACCCAAATGAAAAATTTGCGGCTTGCAAATTGGAAGGCAGGTATACTTTTACAGCCTCTGTGGCCTAATGGATAAGGCATCGGCCTCCTAAGCCGGGGATTGCGGGTTCGAGTCCCGCCAGAGGTTAATTAACTTCCGCTGTATTGATTAAGCTTACCCGTATTAACAGTCTGCCAACATTAGTATTATCTACAGCTTCCTTGTCTTGATTCTTGGGTCTGAGTGATGCATTTCCACAGCATAACCTGTGTAAAGGAAACAAAAGTTTGGCTCGTACGTTTTTCAGCAAAGCTTTTCGGTTGCTCTTTGCGTAAAAACGGAAACCACTTTCGTATCGTATAGCCGGATTGCTTCTAAAAGCCAAGGCGATAAACGAAAACTATTTTTGGTGGTAAATGTTTATCATCAGGAAGGTGCGTACTGCCTGACTTTGTTTTCAACCTCATACGAAATACTAACGCGAAACCACATCATTCGAGCTCCGTAATCGTGAGGCATTAGAATATGCTGTACAAGGATTTATTGAATTTATTCTAGTTTGTTTGCGTCTCAAAGAAACTTCATCTTTAGAGCTTTGGTGTGAACGACACATTTCTATCGATTGCATTTCTTCGATTATCCTCATTTACAAGTGATTTCCAGCTTTTATCGTGCGACCAGAATCTTTAAAAAGATCATGGAATGTCTGATTTGTTTTTCACAAGAAAGTTGGGCTTCAAAATACAAGCCCGACATTATAAGCCCGACTTTTCCTTTTTTTCTATATTTTGATAAGAAAATATGATATAACTATTAAAATACAAGATTTATATTCAAAATTCAATGAGGATCACGAAAAGTGACTTAATATTTACTTGATACATACATTTTGTGAGTTATTTTACATTTGGATAACTGCGGAATCGGTTCAATGCACACCGGCTGTCCGGGTAGTCCACCTTTAGCAATACTGCGGTGACAACCTCTATGAAAAATGTGACGAAATTTCAGCCAGTTTACATATTAAAATATCAAAAAACGGGCAGCGGAAAGCCTATAGCAAGCACACAGTTGCATTCAGCATGGCTGTATTCCCCTATGCAGAGTTTCACTCAATTTGTCATTTTTTTTTAAATTTTCATAAATTTTTGTTTCATAATGAAGTCGAATCGTATTCTACACAATATTTCGAATAATGTCCATTTATTACATTTACCAATTGTTATTTCATTAAATATTTGAAATGAGATAGTTGGCGGAAAACTGCATCACGGCGTTATCAACTGTGTTTCGGGACCCAAGTCACGGTACATAAGGATTGTAATGCAACTTCACAAGGTAGCGGCACTTCCAACGAACGGGTGTTGCACTCATCCCAGCATTGGGCTTGCTAGGCGGCATTTGTCACTCTACGTGCAGTTGGCATGGCTCGTACAGGTGGCGGCCGATACCAGTACTATCCAACCAAAACTGGTTAGAGAGGTAAGAGCTGTCATAACACTTACGGAATCCGAGGTAAAGAAGTGGTAGCTTGTTGGTTAAACCTCCACCTCCAACAAGGTGGGATAGGCAGTGATGACCCACTTCGAAACTCGAATACTCGGTCTTGAGGATATATCATGAATATCAGTCATGAATGAATATTGTGACGGGGAACTGCGGGGAAGCCGATGTAAGAGGGTAAGAACACTTGAGACAGTAATTAGAGGAGAACGGGGTGTATTTCGAAGGAACAATCTAAGACACTTTCTGAAGAAGACTGAACCCCGAACCTACTTAGGCTCGGGGTATTTAAAGGCAAGGATCACCCTGTTACGGGTGACGCCGGAAGAATCTAGGAAAAGATGGTCATCTAGATAACACCTAGATGACCGCTACGACGTTCTAACCCTTTTTCTAGGGTAAAGTAGAAAGTGTATACGGAAGGAGTAGTTAAGATGGTCAAGTAGATAACTCTACTTGACCTTACAGTTCAAGACGAGAGAAGAGTTGCACGTGAAATCCATTAACACGTGTGTGTCCTTCGATTCCACGTGACAGATCCCCCCACGAAGAGGCCATCGACCCGATGGGCCAATTCAACACGAAAGAATCAGTTGTCTTCCTCCAGCGTCGGCGGTCCAGAGGGCCGTACGGGATGATAATCGGCGATTTCGTAAACTCCGTTGTTTTGGCGAAGATGATTCATCATCCGTCGGGACAGGAGCAGCGTGAACACAGTAAGCCCACCTAACCCAAGGGTTAAGAGAGTAAACGCTACCACCCATTCATACGGGTAAGCGCATTGATGGGTGACCGTTGGACTGGAAGAGTCCAGCAAACGCACAATCTGGTCCTGCGTCATCGATGCTTTCACTTCTACAGCTGCCTGTTGTAACAATAATTCACTCATGCGAGTTAAATGAGAGGTGTTGGTAACCGGGAATGGGATTACGGTTGCGGCTTTATTATACGTGATATTGGGACGAAAGTCTGGTAAGTTCGGAATTTGGAGTGCGATAGCCGTGGACACCGTGGAACCTTCCAAACTGGCTGGAAAAATCCAGTGATCGGTTCTGGCAGTGCAACCCGAGGGAACCTCGAAGTATCCAATAGGAGGTAACTGTAATCTTTGCGGGGAGGTCGTTTGTTATCCGGTGGGCAGGAGAACACCACACTATGAGGGTTTACGGCCGAAAAGGCCCATTGGTTTTGGCCTAAATATGCCACTTCTGGGCCATTCCACTGTACAAATTGGGTTTGACAGTAAGAACCAATTTGTGACACGTCATTCGTAAATAAGGCAACAGCACAGGATGTACGAGCCCCCCGTTTGGAGAATCCAGTATGGAAAGCGCAAAGTTGTTTGTTAAGTTGACGGCAATTTAAAATTTCTATACTGGAAAGTTCGATGAATGTATCGAGATCTGGCGCAACCGCCAAAAAATCCGGAATGTTGGTAAAACGCACCCCGTGTGAACCGTTTTTTGTTGGTTTGGGAAGGGAAATGATCTGAAACAGATTGAAGTGTTGAGCATGGTCATAGATAGGAATATCAATGAACAGGCGAAAATGATTATTAATGACTGCAACTGACACTCGTGCTTCGCGATAGATAACCCATAAATCTTCGGATGGAATCGCCCAGCCCAATGGGAGATTAATATTGATGTCCGCTATTACCTTTTGAAGCATTGTTGGTGATAACATTTGTGGCGAGAGTCGTCCATTGGCCAAGGCAGATAACCCGATTTCCCATGACTCAATTTGTTGCTGTAGCCACCCTAAAATGTGTTCCATGGTTTTAAATGTCGCGTCTAATTCTACGAAGTATTGCGTTTGTTGTACATGAATCAATTCATAAGACTTAATGTAGTCCATGATGTAATCTACTCTTTGTGTTAAAATCTCCGACTGATTTTGTAGCTCTGTCAAAAGGGCCAAGTTGAATCGTGTGATTTGTAGAGTCTCGTTGATAATTGACGCATGTTGATCCAGCAGGTGTATTACGGTTTTATCCGATTTCGACAAAGCTTCGATGCGAGAATTGAGGTCTTGGAGATCTGCTTGAGTCGATACTCCGAATAGCCATTTTAACGTAGCACCTCCCAGGTCCAGGATACCCCGTTTTGGCCGCCGTGCCCCCGATAATGTGAGAGCACATGTTGCCAGGCGAGTCTTAGAATCATTCAATGTCCGCCCCATTAATCGTACTTGGTTATCAATTTTACTGGCCGCCATAAAGCTGGTGGTGTCCCTCCATGCTGTACGCACGTCGTCTTTTTCAAATTTGATGCCATCCATGTGATGAGCGTGTGCTACTCGAGAAAGTTTCGCCAGATGGTCTTCTACTGCTGCAATTGATGTTTCGGCGTCATGGAGCAGGACGTCCGTAACTACCGTCCAGGAAGATTCGCTGATAGAAATGCTGGGCTGTTCTTTAAAGATTGCCGTATCCCGGATGATAATGCCGTCTTTCGACGGCAGCGCGTTACCAAACCCTAGTAACAAAAGATAGATGAGTCCGGCCATGAAAAAATTTGGTTTGCGCCGAATACGTGGGGGCAAGTCAATTGGGTTGCCTCGGTTGTTTATTGTCGATTGCTCGGTTATTGGAATTGGCGGTTGGGACGTCCTAGCTTCTGCAACTTCAACAGTAGCTTCGGGAGCAACATCTAACGAGCGCGATTGCGGAGGCAGGGAATGTAGTTGTCTGTGTTCCGTCACCTCTTGATCTGGTAGAGGTAGTTTGTACGACGCGGAGAGAGTGCGTGGATCTGACTCGACGATACGTTCGACGAACATTTTCATGCACACTACATGTACAATATCCGTTTTTTTCTTGCTATGTTGTAGCTGCACTTCATAGTTTACCGGGGTTGTTTGCCGTAGCACAATGTAAGGACCAATCCAGCGATGGAGTAATTTTTCTGATCTTCCATTTTTTCGGATAGGCTTGTAAATTAGAACTAAATCACCTTTTTGGAAGGTGATGTCGTTATGTCGGGCATCATACCCTTTCTTCTGTTTTTCTTGTACGTGTTGTATCCGCCGCCGAACTATGTGTCGAGCATTTTGAAGGTTCAACAATAATTGTTCAGCGTATGGTAACACTTCCTGTGATTCCGGTACCCAGGCCTGCGGGCATGTACCTACTAGCAAATCGATTGGGAGTACTGGCTCTCGCCCATATAGCAGAAAAAATGGGGAAAACCCAGTAGAATCTTGTCGTGAAGTGTTATATGCAAAACAAATGTGTTTTAGTTGTGCATCCCAGTCTTTTTGGTCTTCGGAAATATACATAGAAATCATGGTTGCCAATGTGTGGTTCATCCTTTCAACCTGGCCGTTTGATTGTGGATGGTAGCTAGATGTCGTTTTGTGTTGAATCCCTAAGGTACGTAGAACGGTTTGTGTGATATCAGCCATAAAACACTTTCCTCGATCTGATATGAGTTTTTCCGGCATTCCGTGACGTAACACAATGTGTTCCACCAAGAATTTTGATACTACATCCGCCTTCCCTGAGGGCAATGGTGAAAGTTCGACCCATTTAGTGAGGTAATCAACCGCTACAATGATCATTTTATTCCCGCCGTGGGATATCGTGAACGGCCCCAGTAGATCAATCCCCACATTTTGAAATGGGCGAGACACTCGAATGCACTGTAATAGTCCTGCAGGCTTGATTTTTGGACTTTTCCGGGATTGACAAAGCTTACAAGATTTAACGTAAGACACTACCTCCTTTTCTAACCCGGGCCAATGAAAGCGTTGTCCAATTTTTGCAAGAGTTTTGTGAATCCCCAAATGTCCAGCTGTAGGGTCGTCATGGTATTTAGTCAGAACGATATGCGTGTATTCTGGAGGAACGCACAAGCGAAGATATGTCTGACCCCAACAGTGTTTAATTTTGAATAGTTTCCCATTTTTCAAGCAAAATCGTCTACCCGCCGATCGGTTATTCTCCAGTTTTGTAATGATCGATCTCCACAAATGATTGTCCCGTTGTTTAGCAGTCAACTCGTCCCAGTCTTTGTTCGTGAATGATTCGTTGTTTGCGTAACTAAGAGTTCCAATTGTAACGCATCTTTCTTCGTCGTTTGTGTCCTCGGAATTGAGCGGAAAACGTGAGAGGCAGTCTGCATTGGTGTGTAATTTCCCACTGCGGTATCGAATTTCTACTTCATATTCTAACAGACAAAGGCTCCAACGTGCCAATCGACCGGCCAAATCTTTCTTCGTGCGTAACCAGCAAAGGGCTTCGTGGTCCGTGATGATAATGATCTTACACCCCCATATGAATCCTCGGAATTTCTGCAAGGCCCAGATAAGCGCTAAGCACTCTTTTTCTGTAATGGAGTAGTTTAGTTCGGCTTTTGAGAGTAGCCGACTGGCATACGCCAAGGGAAATTCTTTTCCCTCCTTTGATTGTGACAAAACAGCTCCGATGCCATAGCCGCACGCATCTGACATTATCATCATTGGGGATTCGTAGTCTGGATGTGCCAATATGGGTGCTGATGTCAATGCTTTTTTGAGAACCGTAAAGCTGTTTCGTTGTTCATCTCCCCAGAGAAATGTCGCCCCTTTCTTAGTCAGAGCCGTCAAAGGCTGAGCGATTTTTGCAAATCCTGCTATATGTCGTCGGTAGTATGAGCATAATCCCAAAAAGCTTTGTATCTGTTTGATTTTGGTACTTGTAGTTTTTCCTTGATTACATTCCGGAAAATCCCGAACCGCTACTATTTTGTCCGGGTCGGGGGCAATGCCTTGTTTTGACACTATGTGTCCTAAAACTTTAAGCGTAGTCATAGCGAACTGACATTTAGATCCTTTCAATTTTAAACCCGCTTTGTCTAGGCAGGACAGAACCGAAATAAGGCGAAGTAGATGGGTTTCAAAGGTAGGGGCGTATACCACCACATCATCCAAATATACCAAACATGACGACCATCGAAGACCGCCCAATATAATGTCCATTGCTCGTTGAAATGAACTAGGACCATTTGAGAGACCAAAGGGCAGTACCTTGAAGTGATATAGTCCATCCGCTGTAATGAAGGCTGTTTTTTCTCGATCTTCTTTACGCAAAGGAAGCTGATGATACCCCGACTGGAGATCCATTATTGAAAAATATTCGGCGCCTTCCAGCTTGCTTAAAATATCCGAAATGCGTGGTAACGGGTACACATCCCTAATTGTGACCTCATTTAAACCGCGGTAGTCCACACAAAATCGCCATGACCCATCTTTTTTTTTAATGAGCACCACCGGAGCACCCCATGGACTATCGGATCGTTCGATAATGCCTGCTTTTAACATATCTTCGGATAAAGTTTGAACTATTTTTCGGGCTTTCCACGCACTAGGATATGGACGTTGACACACTGGAGTTGTACCTTCTTTCAGATTTATTGGATGTTCTGCCATGGTACAGTAACCGATATCCGTATCTGATGATGCAAACGTTTGCCGATAACTTTGTAGTAGAGCCATCAGAGAGAGTTTTTGTTGCGGGCTCAAGTCAGGGTTAATGTTGGTTTCGAGGCTGGTTTCTGACATGTTTTTTTGACGGTAGGGTATCATTTGAAACGACTTGGTTCACTCCATCGAACGAGTCAGGGAGATCACAAACTACCACGTCGTCCGTATAAGGTTGGAGAGTCCCTAGAGTAGAATGTTTGTTTAACCAGACCGGAATGGCCGACAGATTGGTCACTGGGAGCGATCGTGTTGTGTTAGACAGCACTGCATGACCCACTGACAGTGATTTAGTTGAAAGCAACTTTTCCGACGGAGTAAACAGAAAAACCCCGGGAAACTGAGTGTCCAAGGTCGTAAGAACCGGTACGACCGAAAATGCCGGAATTATACACTCTTCCAGCGACCAAAGTTTAGTGTGTCGAACGGGTGGTTCCGGGAAGTTCAACGCAAAAGATGGCAGGTCCCCCAAAATAACGTGTGCTTGTTCGCCAGTGTAATCCACATGAAGGTGACCAAATTGTCGCAAAAAGTCGTTTCCCATTAAAAACTCAATCTCATTCATGGGCAACACTACTGCTGTTCCTGAAGCCGTTTTATTGCGATATGTGATGGAAATCTGTGCCCCTCCTAGTGGCACAGCACGAGTTCCATTTGCTAGGACAATGGCCGGTCCGTGCCATTCTTGAAGAAGGTAGCCAGTACGATGTAAAAGTGTTGGAGACATAACGCTAATCGCTGCACCAGTATCAACCACCGCATTGGTAGTCACTGGCCCACACGTTACAATTTCTTTAATTAAGTGGGACGTATCTGACCTCCAAGCTCCGTTGTCCTCCTGGTGATGGCAGGTGTTAGGTTGCGGAACCGTTGGTGAAACAAGATCACCATCGGTCTCTTGTTGAAGATAGTGATCCGGAAAAGGAAAATCGATGTGATGAACTGGAAAAGTTGAACAATTTTGCGTGTCTCCAGACGGCATCGTTTGAATATTATTAACTGGTCGGTGTTGTACATTGTTTCGTGGGCCTGAAAGTCCCTGCTGATTATTGTTAACTGGTTGTTCTTGTCTATTGTTTTGTTGAAATCGGAAATCCTGTCCTCGATAATAGGAGGAAGATGGGTTTTTGAAGCAACGTGAATCCGTATGTCCCGCTCTTGAACAAAAACCGCAAATAAAACGTCCTTCCGTCGTCCTCCTATTGCGACCCGACTGATTCCAATTGGATGCTCCCGAAACGTTGAGCGATCGCGGTGAGACGGCTGTTTGAGGTTTACTGAGATGTTCAATCGTTTGTTGAAGACCGGTTAACAATCCCGCTAATTCCTTGACCAGTTTCGTCGACGCCGCTGTTGACGAATCAGGAACGTCTGGAGTCACGGCTAACAGCGATTGTGAAAGAACTTTTCGGTTTACTAAACTGTTGGCCTCGGCGTGTAATTTGGCTACGTCCAGGAATTCCGTCGTCGATGCTGGTTGTAGGGGATAGATCTTCTGTAACAATGTTGGTTTCAATCCACGATACAAGTGCTGGAGCTGCTGCTCCTGCGACATAGTCGGATTGACTATGCGACACATATTTATTATGTCGTAAAAATATGCCACTACGTCTTCCTCATTTCCTTGTTCTCTCTGTCTGAGTTTGCACTCCTGAACTAGTGAAAAATTTGCTTGTCGAAAAGCCGCCGAAAATTGTGATTTGAGACCGGTAGCCGCCGGTAAGTTGGGTAATGTGGGATCAGTTGGGTCTGGACGTGCCGGTAAATCTTCCCAATGATTCGGATGAGTATGCACGAGGAACCATTTACGAGCTGGCCCCTCTAGATACATCACGAAATTTCTCGCTTGATCAGCATCTGACCACCGATTATATGTCGCAGCTAATTCAAACCGTTCTAGCCAATCCACTGCGTCTTCTTCCAGCGTAGCTGAAAAGATGGGGGGTGCGATGAACTTTTGAACACTTGCCGCCATGTTCGCCAAAGAGAATAGACGTAAAGGAGGCAGTAAGGAAGCTCTACTGGACGAGGAATCGTCGTCGGAATCCGCTGATGAATTTTCTGAAGACTCCTCGTCAGTGCCGTGCTGTACCAGTGAAGCTTCTTCTGAGAAAACCGAACTCGAGGAAGACGGCGTCTGAGGTGTCCCCCGTGCAACTGTTTGCTCCGTATTCGTGTATGCGTCTTCCAGTTGTGGAAGTCGGGATGAAAGAAAAAGTTCAGGGTGAAGTCGCCGGCTGGGGGGCCGTCCACACGTTGGATATCGTGAAGATCGTTTTTTTATTTCACTCATGTATAACACCTCACGAGAATGTATCCGTTGGGGATACCACTTTAGCAAGTTCACGCAACGTAGATCCGAGAGAAACACACGGAAACTACGTAGTTTTCAAAAATTGATCGTCGAGATAAAAGAGCAAAGTACATGAAACGAGAGACGATTTTAGTAAGGTGAAATGAAACACGGGTTGAAATAGGGAATACGAACAGAACTTAGCGAAACTTGAATTAAATGGGTTGAACGAGAATACGAGTTGAGTAATAAAAAATTAATTGCAAAGAGAAAAAAAAAAAAAAAAAAATAAAAATAAAAAAAAAAAAAAAAAAAATACGAACGGGGCTCAACCGAAGACGATTTAAACGGGGTCGAACGGAATACGCGTTGAGTACAAAATACGAACGGGGCTCAACGAAAGATGATTTAAACGGGGTCGAACGGACTACGCGTTGAGTACAAAATACGAACGGGGCTCAACGAAAGACGATTTAAACGGGGTAAAACAATAATTTGCTATACGCAATAAACGGACTGTAAGGAAAAATTTCTACGAAACAAGAATCAAAACGAGAGAGTCGAATGAAGGAAGCGAAAGGAAATGAAACACGGGTTGAATATGGAATATGAACAGAACTCAGCGAAAGGTGAATTAAATGGGGTGAACGGGAATACGAGTTGAGTAAAAAAAAATAAATTAAAAAAAAATACGAACGGGGCTCAACCATAGATGATTTGAACGGGGTAAAACAATAATTTGCTATAAGGAGTAAACGGACTGTAAGGAAGGATTTCTACAAACAATAATCAGAACAAGCGAGTCGAATGAAGGAAGCGAAAGGAAATGTGAAATTTCCTCCTTTGGGGGAAAAATCAACAGAAGAAGAACGATAAACAAGAAAACAGAACAAAAAACAAAATGCGACCTGTATCTCCACCAATTGTGACGGGGAACTGCGGGGAAGCCGATGTAAGAGGGTAAGAACACTTGAGACAGTAATTAGAGGAGAACGGGGTGTATTTCGAAGGAACAATCTAAGACACTTTCTGAAGAAGACTGAACCCCGAACCTACTTAGGCTCGGGGTATTTAAAGGCAAGGATCACCCTGTTACGGGTGACGCCGGAAGAATCTAGGAAAAGATGGTCATCTAGATAACACCTAGATGACCGCTACGACGTTCTAACCCTTTTTCTAGGGTAAAGTAGAAAGTGTATACGGAAGGAGTAGTTAAGATGGTCAAGTAGATAACTCTACTTGACCTTACAGTTCAAGACGAGAGAAGAGTTGCACGTGAAATCCATTAACACGTGTGTGTCCTTCGATTCCACGTGACAATATCATGAGGATAGCTTAGCATGGAGGAAGTCCGCTTTTTGAGGGAGGTACAAGGGGTACAAAGTAGCTTCCATTTTATTTTAATATATTACATATACTATTAGAGATAGCTTTCCCGTTAAAACACATTAGCCGAATATCTACGCTAGAACTCTTAAAAAACAACAACAACTAACTACGCAATGGTGGGGAATCAGGAAAAATTATGCAAAAGAAATGGAACAGTGCGATGAAGGATTCCCACCATACCCTGTAGCTGTACCTCACCCCCATCGCTGCCGTATTCCACCTGTCGTGATGGCAATGGAGGAACGGGAATCAGAATAAGTTATCTCAAGAGCAGCAGAAATGAAAACAAAACGACTTGGAACATCCTGAACAGTTTTCCGTAGATGAGCAGAGAAGCAAAAGGTTTTAGTAGAGCAAAAGAAAGCCGAAAGCGTTTCGGTGATACCGAAACAAGTTCCAGTAGGTGTACCCCAACCGGTGCAAGTTCCAGCTGTGCAAACGAAACCGGAACAGGTTCCAATAGAAGAAAAGAAACCTGAAGACGTCCCGGTTATGCGTACGAAGCCATTTGTTTTAGGGAATTCATTTTCTACCAACTGATGATGGGAAGTTTTAAAATTCGGAAATCACTGATCCTCGTACTGTCTCTTCTTGTTGCATAAAAGCGCTCTCATACCAATAGTTAGATGTGAAGATCTTCAGCTCCAGTTTATTACATGACAAAAGACGGTAGGGGAGGTAGGGCGTTGTTGGAACACAAAACTTATTTTTGTTCCGTACGATTACAAAAATCGTCTAAGTAAACTAAAAAATATATAGATTTGTAGCTAGTTATCTCAGCTACATAACAGTATTTTTTTTGGGTAGGTTCGGCAAAGTTGAACATCTGCTATGTGTAAAAAACTGGAGGTACCCCAAGTTGTTTCAATTGCCAATTGTACTCGGCAATTGAAACAGGGCGTCTGGGCAATTGAAACGTGGGTTTTCCCATAAGAGAACTCCCTGTTTTATGAAGAAACTAAAATGACGATATCTCAGAATCTGGGATACGTATTTTGATGATTTTTTTACAGTAATATAAAGAATTTTAATCTTTATTTTTTAAGATATTTTATAACTTTCTATAGTAACTAAATATTATTTAATGATTTTCGGTAGTTTTCTGAATTAGGTTCAGAACCCTGTTAGTAATCCAAAGAACGGTTAATAGTATGGAGATCAAATTTTTATTATCGAATATTGCATGTCCAGCTTTACATCATAATTGTTGTTAAATGTCGGTAATTTAATTTTTAAAATTTAATTTCTTTCATCAACGTTGTAAATACAAACACAGACATTGTGGCAGACGATATATGTCAGCCACCCAGCAGACGAAATAAAACACAAAATAACAACATTCAAAAACAAATTGAAAAAAGAGCTCTGCTAATACCAACTTGGTCTCCGTCACCTATGCCAACTGTTTGGCTCTTGCATTGAGCCAGACAGTTGGCTTAGGTGACGGGTTTTTCGAAGTCTCTTCTAACTGATGCCCTTATTCCTGTTGAGCGCAATTGCCTGTATGTCGGCTTTGACATTTGAATTTCGTCTGCTTTAGTGACGCTTCAGTGATTTGTTTTGACATTTGGACATTTAAGTGACATTTTTAATTTCGTAGCAGTGAAACCCAAGAGAAGAAATCGTGTAATTTTCAAAATGGAATCTAAAAGCAGGAAGCGAGTCGTAGTATGGGAGGAAAGAGGACCGAAAAAGTGTAGAAAAAAATATATAAAACAACAGATCCCAAGCAAATCGACTGGGCTTCGAGTTAAAAAGCTATCTGTGATCGATAACGTCAGGTGCAAACAGCCTTCGGTCGACACTATATCAAGTATAACTAACACTAACTAACACTACTTATCAACCCATTTTTAAAGTAACGTTTGGTTGTTTTCAATAAGTAACATTGCTGCGATGGAATACCCAGGCACTTCAAGTGCTTTCCAATCTGATGCTGGACCTGCTGCGAATACAGATAACCTTTGTCCGTTTGTTGAGGACTAAGTAAAAAATTATCAATGATTGCAATTCTCTCACAAATTCTCGTTTTAGATAACACAGATCTACTCGCTGTCCTACAAAGAAACCGAACAAGAAATAACAATTCAAAAGTCTTCTGGCTACATTAAAACTACTGAAGAATACCAAGAGAGTGAGACACTTTGGAAGAGCCGCATGGAAATGAAAGAAAAAGAATTCAAAGAACACCGGTATTTCCTCTATGAAAAAATTCAAGAACAAACTTGTGGTGCAGGGACTTTTTCTTGTATTCGTTGCCATGCACCAAGCTTTGTACGTTGTGCGACATGTCTTCAAAATTTTTGTGGGAAGTGTGATTTGGACACACACTGCCTACTTTTCACCCATCAGCGTACTCTTTTGCATACGGATCTGCTACGTATCCTTGGGCCATCCGAATTTCTAGGTCATGCAAGAGCAATCTCAATCATAGGTATAAATGTATAATCACTATGTTTGGATTCAGACTAATTCCTTTTTCTTTGGACAGATATTCCGGTTCCCCTATATGAGCCAGCTTGCTGCAATTCATGTTTTGCAGCAGGTTCCATGAAGCTCCGATGAGGTCCCACCAAAGTCGCTGTTGTAACCAAAGAAGGCCGCTTTGATTTAAAAAACACAGAATTCTGGTGCTCCGAATGCAAGCAGTCTCGTTTGGCCACTAATGAGGAGTACATGTGTTCAGGATAATGGCCTGGCTCGCTGTCAAATTGCTCCTACTTCTTCGAAGAAAATTTATTAAGAATGTGGCATCGCTTAAGGCACAAAACACCAGGAACATCCGAACGGAAGTTTATCGAAACCCTTGAGGAAATCTCTTTGGATTGCAACCGGGTAAGTCGAGTAGATATAATTAAATCAAAAATGAAAATTCTTATCTTAAAACTAGTTGTTTTCTTGAGCAGGTTAACATCATCAACAGGACACTTTTTAATCGCGCTCGTAGAGAGTTTGAATATTTTACTTGCCTGAAAGAAAAGGAAATCCTCCGACGCCATGGCAATTGTAAAATATGTGGTAACCATCCTTATGGAATGCACGCGGATGCGAATCGAAAACTATACCGATTTGCGTCAGCAAAAGAGTAAGCATAATTGGTTTAAAACTATTGTATTTACTTATTAATATCGTTAACTTATTTAAGTCGTCAAGGAGAATCCTTATATGGAGACGTAAAAATGGCTAGCGATCAGTTACAACTGGAACATATTTCAAAAATAGAAGAAAAGATCCCGAAGGTATATCCTCTTTCATCAACAGTCGTCTATATTTTAAGTATAAATTTTCTTAGGGTAAAGGAGATGATGCATGTGGCTCATCGACATGGAAGGCTGCCCGGGGTGATTCTTCAAGTAAAAGGAATTTGGACATCACCGGTCTGGAAATGATGAGTTGCTCTCATGGCACAGTGATTTTCTCGGCCAACTTGTTCAAGGGAGAAACATTCAAACATACCCATCTCCAGCATCTGAAGTCACACCAAATGGGGACAAAGTTTTTGTGCAACGACGTTGTTTGCAAGTATTGGCCTTTCGCTACTAAAGAGAGCAATCTTTTCGGCGAATCTAATCCGGAATACAAGAAGCTAACTGAGGACATGGTTCCCTTTCTTTCCCGCTTTCATGGTCTAGGCCATTCATGGGCTTGCAGGGTAAATACATATTTAAATATTTCAACCAATATATTGACGAGTCAATCGTATGCCCTTTTAGGTACTCTATAATGGACATTGGCAAAAGGATGTAGCGGATATGTTAGGAGAAGAACAAGAACAAGTTTTTTCCTATATGGCCCGTCTCGGTACAACGACGAAGCATCAAAGCAGAGCCAGTATATTTGTTTATTTGTACGCATTTAGTTCTTTTAACGAGACATTTTAAATATTTTGTGCAGGTAGGAGAGACGATATAACAAGCGCTATTCTCGCCTATAATGTAGACAAAGAAAAACGTATGATGGCTGCGCTTTGTTTACGGTTAAACAGAGTAAGTCTTATTTATTTTATTGACTCTGAGTTCTCCAAATAACAGAATTTTGTAGGCCAGACGCAAATCTAATTTTTATGAGAAGAAATTACAAGACCTTCTTGACCACCGTGGCCTAAAGGAGGAACTTCTACCACAAATTCTGATCAGATTGAAGAATCAAGCAAAACTTGTGAAAAGTAAAAATCTTAACAGCGATTGGGACGTTGAGCTACTCCAAAAAGAAATTGAAGGTGAATGCCACATGATCAAAGTTCTACATACTCGTAACGCGACTTTCTTTGGTAAATATCTTTGACTACTAAATATCTCATTGTAGTCATCTATTTTTCCGCTTTAAAATCATTTAGATACCTGCAAGACACGTACAAGCAATAGGAAGATAATGTCGAAAAAGAAAAAACGAGTGGATACGATTGTCAAGTTACTTCAACAGAAGGGTATAATCGTGTCCGAGGAGAACACGGACACAGGATTTTTTCCTTGGCATCAAAACAACAAAAGTACGTAAGATGTTTCCTGTTCACTTTGTTGTATTTTTTAATAAGTCTTATTTTGTAGATTTCCTCGGCGAAGACTATGAGCTGATCGACACTTGGATGCTCGGGCTTCGTTATCAGGAAGCTATTACCAAAACTCAAAGGGAAATGGGAGAATTCACGCGATCCCTCACGTCTCTCTGCAAGGATCTTCACAGAGATATAAAGAACTATGAAAGTAAGTTCTCATTTATTGTAGTTAATGTAACCATATTAATGATTTTTATATCCAGGATTAAGACCTATTACTCTTCTCGACTATAGTCGATCAGTAATGGCCAACACAGAAATTGTCCGCCTCAGCGGAATCATCAGCGACGCTGTTCATGTGTTTACCGAAGCGCTCCAGTTCAGAGAGGACATAGAAATTAATCCTCAGGAATTCATAGACAGAATAGAAAAAGAAGATAATCTATTAGATTCTCTGCAAGAAGCATCTGGTGATGATTATTATACCGACAGCGGAGAAGAATCATCAGAAGAGGAGGGAGAAAACTAATTTTACTGTGTTATGTTTCATCAATAGCGCAACTGTAAAATTAAACAAAAATGAATAACGAAATAAAAATTTCAAAAACTCTATTTCATTCATGAGAACACTGTGTGTTTATTTAAGGAATAGGTACATCAACTCCAAAGAAATTTTATTTGCTAAAATACGCATTGTTCCCTCTGTGCGCTTAATTTCTTTATTTTATTTGCGGTTTTTTTAAGTGAAAACTCATTAAGAGTTCTTAATGCTGTACGCAAACTAACCACATTGACTCAAGCTCTGCAAACATAAATGATTTAACCCGAAAAATTTAAACTGGCGACTATAGGATCAGAAAAAAAAATTTCATACCTGCAACTTGCGCACGGGTTCCATATAGGTTCTTGAAAGCTTTTTGCTTAAGCAAAAAAATGATTTGAAAGTTTTTTTGAGTTATTATTTTATGTTTTATCCTTCAATCGTAGGTTTTTCTAAATCTCCAGAAAATGCGGTCATTACGCAGTAAAATTTGTTTTCTTTTAGTGAAATTTTGTATTTAATAATATGCTGAAATCTTTCATTAAATAAATTGAAAATTTTGCCATTTACTCGCTTTTATTATTTAAATAAATTTTTCATTTTTTAGGATGTTATAGCCCTGTCTAGTCCCCATCATTTCCGATGAGTAAAATTATCTGGGGTATTAAAGTAATAGAAAAAAAACCTAAAAGCTGTCATAGTTGTTCATAAATGCCTATATTTGGACTCAAAAGGTCTCACGTTCGGCTACTTGTCGTAATTATTAAGCATTGCTTTTCCGACATAATGCAGCTCTTTTATATAGCTATGTTTTGATCAATCAGATCAATTTTATATCATTGTCTTTCCATGGAAATTCAGAGTTTAATGGCTATATACCGTTTCGAATTCACGTCCCTTAAGTCGTCCATTATTGCCGCCTGTCGATTTTGCCTTGGGCTACTTGACCAAAACTGGTCAATAGGAAAAAAGGAAATAATATCTTGTGATTTGTTTTGGTTTTTTGAACGTGGTGATTTCCTATTTTTTTTCTTACAGATACAAAAATGGATAGCATTAACACTACAATGGAAGATCTATCAAATTCATCGAGCTCTGAGATGGAAAACATCATTTTACATTCAAATTCAAACGAAGAAAAGGAAAAAACAAGTGAGTTGGAAGAAGTTTTATTAATCACTGAGACATCTTGTGCAAACAACCAAAAAGTGAAAAGGTTGAGGCAGTCCACAGCATTGAAAAACCTTGAATTTGTTAAAGCAAGTATCTCAAATTACACCTTAACCTTTGATATTGCATTATTATACATTTTCTGCTTAGGCTAATCACAAAACTACTAAACGTGCACTGCATTGCAAGACAATACAGGGTAGGACACGAACCAAGAACAACAGGATGGACCGAGTTACTGAGAGGGTAAGATTCATGTTGACAATA
Organism: Daphnia carinata; assembly: GCF_022539665.2. NCBI lineage: Eukaryota > Metazoa > Arthropoda > Branchiopoda > Diplostraca > Daphniidae > Daphnia > Daphnia carinata. The sequence continues at coordinate 57,711 of NC_081339.1, forward strand.
GTAAAACTAGGGTATTTTATTTTAACATTATTTTTTCACAGCTTGCATCATTGGCACGGGATTTCAACGGTCAATATATTTTGCTGGCTGCATCTCCTAATGACAAAGTGTGGTCTTCCACCGTTAAGTCATTTGGGCCACTGGCCAAACAGTTTTTAAAAAGCAGAGTTGGCAATTGTCTTTCTGACCAATGGCAGAAGTTGGTAGATGATCAACAAAAGAGTAAGTATTATACTTTATGCTTCTGTCCAAATATTTACCTGATAACAATTTTTATCTCAACAGTAAGAGCGCAGGACCCAAATTCCTTACCTACCAATGCACCTGTTACCAATAATGGTTCCATTGAGACAACCCATTTTTAAAGTAACGTTTGGTTGTTTTCAATAGGTAACATGTCTGCGATGGAATACCCAGGCACTTCAAGTGCTTTCCAATCTGATGCTGGACCTGCTGCGAATACAGATAACCTTTGTCCGTTTGTTGAGGACTAAGTAAAAAATTATCAATGATTGCAATTCTCTCACAAATTCTCGTTTTAGATAACACAGATCTACTCGCTGTCCTACAAAGAAGCCGAACAAGAAATCACAATTCAAGTCAACTCATTTTTAAATTAATGTTTGGTTTTGTTTTAATATGTAACATTGCTGATGCGATGGAACAACCAGGCACTTCAAGTGCTTTCCAATCTGACACTGGACCTGCCTAGAGTACTGGTAACCCGTGACTGTTTGTTCAGGACTGTAAGTAAAAAATTGTCAATGATTACAATTCCCTCACTAATTCTCGTTTTGTATAACACAGATGTACTAGCTGTCGTACGTAAGAACTAATGAAGCATTCTTATGTGGAGACATAATAAGCCATGATACTTGATAGCTGGACCTTATTTCAAGAACAGAAGAAAGGTCCCAAAGGTAGATCATTATTTTATGGAATGTACTGTATTGTTTAATGTTTTTAATATTGGTTTACAAGGGTAAAGGAGATGCTTGTGCATTACGAGGTAGGTTTTCTGTTTTTAAAGATTAATAAAAGATATAAAAATCTTTGAATGATGACTTTTATTTCTGGATTTTATCCTCTGGGTAACAACAAAGTTTAGAATTACATTCATTGAGGTAAATTATAATTTCTTGAGTCCTGGTGCCGGGGTCACTTTGGAGATAAAGGGAATAAGGACCTAAATATTTAGTTGTTCTTCAGTCATTCTTTTTGCTTAAAACATGGAAAGTTAACTGTTTTACCTCGCTATTCTTTAATTTCATAAAAGTCCCCTGAGCCGTTTTAACAAGAACACCTTGGGGCGCCTTTGCCAATGGAATTAGGGAGATTGGCGGTGAAGTAACCGATGGCGAAGAAGCTGGACCATTAACTCCCACAGCAAACGGACGTTTCGTTACTTTACTTTGAGATGTATCGCGGCCCGGCGGTGAAGAGCTTACAACTGTTTGCGACGTAGCAGGTATTTGCAGACAAAATTCCGGAAGTGATTGCGCAGAAGATAGCGGAAGCTCTCTTGTCTCAATGGAACCATTATTGGTAACAGGTGCATTGGTAGGTAAGGAATTTGGGCCCTGCGCTCTTACTGTTGAGATAAAAATTGTTATCAGGTAAATATTTGGACAGAAGCATAAAGTATAATACTTACTCTTTTGTTGATCATCTACCAACTTCTGCCATTGGTCAGAAAGACAATTGCCAACTCTGTTTTTTAAAACTGTTTGGCCAGTGGCCCAAATGACTTAACGGTGGAAGACCACACTTTGTCATTAGGAGATGCAGCCAGCAAAATATATTGACCGTTGAAATCCTGTGCCAATGATGCAAGCTGTGAAAAAATAATGTTAAAATAAAATACCCTAGTTTTACTACTGTCAACATGAATCTTACCCTCTCAGTAACTCGGTCCATCCTGTTGTTCTTGGTTCGTGTCCTGCCCTGTATTGTCTTGCAATGCAGTGCACGTTTAGTGGTATTGTGATTAGCCTAAGCAGAAAATGTATAATAATGCAATATAAAAGGTTAAGGTGTAATTGAGATACTTGCTTTAACAAATTCAAGGTTTTTCAATGCTGTGGACTGCCTCAACCTTTTCACTTTTTGGTTGTTTGCACAAGATGTCTCAGTGATTAATAAAACTTCTTCCAACTCACTTGTTTTTTCCTTTTCTTCGTTTGAATTTGAATGTAAAATGATGTTTTCCATCTCAGAGCTCGATGAATTTGATAGATCTTCCATGGCAGTGTTAATGCTATTGTAAGGACTCCCGATAAACTTTAAAGTTAAATAAGTTAGTTAGATTATGTGTTCTATTGCTCATGTTGCGGTTGCCCCCCCCCCCACTTGACTCTTTCGCCTATTGTTTCGTTTTTATTACCCTTTCTTCGCATAACGTGGGGTCAACGACAAGACATAAATCACTCGACCTCGCGTTTCGCGTAACATTCTGGCTCTGTTGCGATGACCCCACGCAAACTTAGCGTTCCCACGCCAAGTTGGCGTCATCAAGCCCAAGTGTGGTATAAAACCCACGCCTGAGATGTGCCTCGAGAGAGTCTTCTTGTAACGCGTAGCATTCAGTTTCGTATCTAAGTGCTTGTGTATCTTTCAACGTTACGCCGAAATAAACTTGATTCAACACTCCACAACTGTCGTACTCTCCTGGTCATATCCTCAACATCCCATCCGAGACGCCGTTTCCCGTTCTGCCGTGACCGCCACCAGCTCTCTCCGACGCCACAGCATCCTCAACCCTTCGGTAACCATGGATCCGATGTAAGTATCATCACACTCCCACCCTTCTCACTCTCCTACCGTTGTTCTCTTCATATCCGTGCAGCCGCCGTGACTGGCTGACGGATCCTAACAAATATAACTGTGTACTACGCACAATGACCAGAATATTGGATTAAGACATTAACCTGACCGTTGTCAGTATTGTTTTTATTGTTGTGTGTGTCGTAATCACCCAGTTGCGTCAGACGTGACTGGGTCTCGATTATTGCATGTGGTGGCAGCGAAGTCGAACCGTGACGTCGCCGCTCGAGAACCGACGAGCCCGCTACCAACGATCTGCCCTTTCGGAACGTACCACGAACGTTACACGCTGCACGCGACGCTAAAGACGAAACGTGCGGTGGGTATCGGACGTTAAACGTGACTGAACGCGCGGGTCGTTTAAATTGTAATCCCCTACCCCTACCCATGTCCCTACTGTCAACGAACATACAACCAAGGCATCCGCAACACAACACGTAAGACCCGCACGCGCACTCCCGAAGACTCACGACGACTTCCGCCGACTCCCGAAGCCACATTTACTCACGCAGACCCACGCCGACTCACGAAGCCACATCTACTCACGCAGACTCACAGCGACTCTCGCCGACTGCCGAAGCCACATCTACTCACGCAGACTACCGAAGCCATATTTACTCACGCACACTCCCGAAGACTCACGGCGACGCCCGCCGACTCCCGAAGATCACGCTAACTCCCGAAGATTCATGGCTACTCCCGCCGACTCCCGAAGCCACATCTACTCACCCTGACCCCGAAGACTCCCGCCGATTGCCGGAGCCACGATTACTCACGCTGACCCCCGAAGGCTCATACATCCTCACGCCGCCTCCCGTAAGGAAAATCCCGCTGACTGCAATAGGAATCTCAACTGCCGAACCACTCCTCTACAACATCCGAAGATATGTCAAAAGGAGGGTCGAACTTCGAGAAAAGGATTCCGCTCTTCAAACGCTGGGGAAAGTCCCTCCGTCAAACCTTCCCTTCCTTTAGGAGAGGAACAGGGCCGAATCAATCCGCTTCTGACCAACAATACATCGAAGACCAACTAAAGAAGCTCGTCGCAAGCTGCAAAGAAACGCACCCGGAAGCGGCCTACTTCACCGCAGAAGAAATACAGGAGCACGCTAACGACGCCGAGTGGGAACGCCTGGGAGCCCGGCTTAAAACTCCGCACCCACAGCCGTCCGCGCCCACCCAACAGTCCAACTTCCCCGAAGACCGCGCCGGGGAAGAAACCCTGAGTATCTAGAGGAAGAATAGACTATTGGACGCCGCGCGACCTCTGCTGAAAGACGCGTCGGACACCGAGGAAGAGCGAAGAGAATTGCTACGTCAGGCAATCACTCTCCTGCAAGAGGAAGATCCTTCCCTGTTACCAAGCGACGCCCCGAGGGCTTCTTTTTATAGCCAATATTGGAACACACTTATAGAAAACGTACCAGAAGAGGAAATCATCTTCGAGCTTCAGCATCACTTGGAAGCCAATCATCGAAGACAGTTGGACCCTGAACAGACAAGAGTTGCATTAATAGCCCTACTAGAGCTCCACCCATACCTAGCTACCCCCGCCCAAGTGTTCGATTTCCTAGACCTGCGGACAGGGTATACACCCATTCGACCAGGGTCGTACGACAGCAACAGCCTCTCCACGGACTCAGGGAACGACGTCCCCCCACCCCCCATCAGGACGAGCCCGCAACAACCTCCCAACGTAGCCGAAGGGAAATTGGTCGACATTTCGGAAGCCGACTCCCCCGGAACCGACTCCCAAGGAACGTTGTACCACAACATCGAACCGCTAACGCGCGGACAAGCGAGTCACATAACGAAACCAATCGCCTCTAACCTCGTAGGAGAAAATACCGTTCCCCCACGTCCACAAGCACCCCCTATTTTATCCCCCATTATGCAACATCACCACGCCCTACACCCAACCCCCGTTAACGCCCTGTCCGACCCTTCATCGGTAAAGACGCCGTCCAACCGGAAGGTATCATTTACACCGATATTACCCACGTACAGCCCTACAATGGACTCACGGTCGACGGAACTCCAGGAAAATTTGGTGGATACGTGTGAGAAGGAGTTGACCCGACTTCTGGAAGCAGGCGTCGAAATCCACACTGCGGTCAACACCGCTTTATCCAGAACCCGAATAACACAAGGAAATTGCACCGCATCAGAGCAATCAACAACGAGCGGGCATCTGAAACCACCCGGAGTCACATCCCTATCGGTACCACAGCCGATACACAGTGCCCTCTCCACTCAAGCCATACATAACATCAGCACTAACCCCACGAACGTACCTCCCCCAGGTTATTGTATCGTCAACTCCTCTGAACGCCCCACCGGCGACAGACGGGCCATCACACCAGCACTGGAGAGGCGTTCAAGAACCTTCGACGTACGCACTGAACAGCAACCACCAGTCGTCAATCGCGCCCAGCCTAACCATCGAAGATAAAATTAGGTTAGCCCAGCAAGAGCAGGCCATGCAGGCGTTCAGTTCGGTAACAATCTATTGCGACAGGCAAAGGTCCGGTCGTTTCGACGATTGGGTGGCTCACCTCGAGGCCACCCTTGACTTGGGTAATTTTGAAGAGGCGAGGAAACTCCGCCTCATGCGGTCTACGGAGAAGCCGCCGAAGAATTTGATAATTTCAAACTGGACAACCCCATTCGTTCTCAGGAGTACGCAGCCGTTAAAGAAAGACTTCTTAAACTCCTTCACTCGACCCAGACAAGGTCGCAAAGGAGTGTAGAGTTTCACAATATGAGGCGAGAAACCGAAGAAAACATGCGACGTTACGTCAACCGTATACGGAAAGCGTTCTACAAGGCTTATCCTATGGAAGGTGCCCTCGACGCCGCCACTGCAGCATCACGAGAGCAAATGATGATGGACAGGTTCATCGAAGGTCTCCAATACGACCTCCAACCCAGGCTGAAACACAAGCAGTTTCATTCTTTCGAAACATTAATCGATAAAGCAGAGTTATCAGCAATGGCGATTGCAGAAGGCCAAGCGAGGGTACGCATCCAGGCTGCGTATGCGTCCCCTAACATTCCAAGCAACCGTAACACCGAGCTGGCAGGAGTATTGGAGGCTCTAGAAAAGCTTAACACGAAAATTGAAAGAAACGCCTCCGACCAGAATCTAGAGTTACAGCATCGATTGAGCAATTTGCAACGCCAGTTGACACAACAACAACAAACAGCCAAATCACGAGACCCCATCGCATCGCAGCCCGAAGCTTTCAGGAGGACAGCGGTGTTGTGTGAGTTTCACAACACGTACGGAGGCCATACAACGGAGAATTGCATCGCCAGATACCTACAGCGAAACGACAAATGCAGCCGTTGCAACGAAATTGGGCATCGCCACAGCTTCTGCCCCATGATCAAAAACCCTCCACCCCCACCACCATCGCATACGGCAGAAGCGCCCTCAGCTCGACCGGGCATTCTGCGGTCAAAGGCGGAAAACTAGACGCCACCGATCAGCATGTTGGGCCCCTCGGTGGATACCCTAAGCCCCAAAAATTCGTCAAGTCAGTATCCGACACCCCAGCCACCCCAAGACTTAATCTGAACGTAGGAGACTGCTCATTCCGAGCACTAGTGGATAGCGGAGCAGGAAAGAGTCTCGTCAGCAGTACACTCTTCAACCAACTCCTGAAGCAAGGAACCGATCTGGAACATTCAAAGGAGGTAGCCGTCGACCTCTTTGACATAAACAACAGGCCCCTGATCTGCCAGGGAACAGTAGTGTTAAACCTTCTCGTCGAGGACGAGAGGCCCCGTGAACCCTTCCAGCAAGAGTTCATCGTCGTTCAAGGAATTATGGAAGATTGCGTTCTAGGTTTAGACGCTCTTTACAAACATAAGTTCATAATCGACGGTCGTGAAAGGCGCGTCTACCGTGTGAAGGAGTCTGATCAACTCCAGACCGAAGACCAACCGACCATGATGGCGGCTCATCGAATAAAAGTACCTCCATCATCCGCATGCGTGGTGGAGAGCGAGAATAGTGACTTCAAGCGATCTCTCGACAATGCCTGTTTCTTCGTCAAAGACTTCCGTCTACCCCCCGGACTCCGATTGGATCCCTTGGTCTCGACACCGTTGCAGAATGGATTGTTTCGCGTCGTGTTAATCAACGAGACCAACTGCACCATCAACCTGCCTCGCTACACCACCCTAGGGCACGTGACCGTCAAACCACGTACCTACGTGGCTTCTTGCTCCACCGAATCCCCCATTTTCCTCCCTGCCGTTCTCGAAGCCGCCCTTCCAGATGTCGACGAAGACGTCAAGAACAGTTTGCGCAACCTGCTCTTGACGAATCAGCACATCTTCACCTTCAAAACCAGCGATTTAGGCAACACAGGGTTAGTAAAACATGTGATCGACACACAAGGCCAGGGACCCATTCGCCAGAGGCCTTACCGGGCATCACCCCGTCAAAAGGAAGTTTCGAAGAAGATCATCGAAGAGTTACTGGAGAACGACATCATACGACCGTCACTCTCTCCTTGGGCCGCTCCAATTGTACTTGTAAAAAAAAAAAAAAAGACAGGGGATGACCGACTATGCATAGACTACCGAAAACTGAATGCGGTTACGAAGAAAGACTCCTTCCCCTTACCTAGAATCGACGACGTACTAGACTTGCTACACGGCCAGAAATGCTTTTCCACCCTGGATTTAGCCTCCGGCTACTGGCAGATAGAGATGGAAGAAGCGTCATAGGAGAAGACCGCCTTCATCGTGGAGAACAACCTGTACGAGTGGAACCGCCTCGCGTTCGGCCTTACCAATGCCCCAGGAACATTTCAAAGGCTAATGAACTTCGTTCTGCAGGAAGAGATCGGGAAGACCTGCCTTGTCTATCTAGACGACATCATCGTGTTTTCGAAATCCCACGAAGAACACATGGAGAACTTAAGCAAGATTTTCGCACTACTGGAAAAAGCCAACCTCAGGGTAAAACTGTCAAAGTGCAAATTCCTGGCTAATTCAGTGCAAGACTTGGGCCACGTCATTTCAGCGAACGGGGTAGCACCAGATCCAGCCAAAGTAGAAGTACTAGCTACTTACCGTAGACCCCAAACCGTAAAGGAATTGCAGTCCTTCTTAGGGCTGGCCTCCTATTATCGCCGGTTCATCAAAGGATTCTCCACTATAGCCCATCCACTACTATCGCAGACAAAAGCAAGACCGCAAGACAAGATAGTGTGGGGTACAGAAGAAGAAAAGGCCTTCGAGTTCCTCAAGAACTGTCTGACGTCGGAGCCAATCCTGGCTTACCCAGATTTTACGAAGGAGTTCCTTATATACACCGATGCCAGCGACTACGGGCTAGGTGCCGTCCTGTCCCAATTACATGAAGGGAAGGATCAGCCAATCGCTTATGCAAGTCGGCACCTGAACAAGGCCGAAGTGAACTACTCAACCATCGAAAAGGAAGCTGCGACAGTAATTTTTGGGATAAAACGCTTCCGCCACTATCTTCAAGATGAGCCGTTCGTCATCATCAGCGACCACCGACCATTACAATGGTTACAAACCTTCAAAGACGAAACCGGCCGACTCGGAAGATGGGCCATAATGTTGGTTAACCTCCAGTACTCGATCAAGTATCGTCCTGGTAGAGTACACGAGAACGCTGACTTCTTATCGCGGATCCCCGTCAACGCGGTTCAAACCTTCCCGAAAACAGACGACGCCATGCTGATCGAGCAACAAAAGGACGCCCTCTGCAACGACATCAAGAACTACCTAGAAGACGGGGCCCTCAGTGAAGAAAACAACACTCAGATCTGGGTGAAAGAAATCGACCTATACTCGATCTCCAGCGGCGTGCTGTTCCGCCGGAACGAACCAACATCCAAAAAGAGGCGACCCTTCGCCCAACAACAAGTGGTAGTCCCCTTAAGCTTAAGGAAACCTCTACTACAAGAGTACCACGACTCCCCAATCTCGGGCCACTTAGCCTACCAAAGGACCGTCCTACGGCTGCGGGATAAGTATTACTGGCCGACGATGCTCTCTGACGTCAAAGAGTATTGTCTGACTTGTGAATCCTGCGCCCTACAACGACGATCCAGTCTACGAGCCTTCCTGAACCCGCTAGACCTTGCGTCGAGACCATTCGAGGTACTGGGAATGGATTTCCTAGGGCCCATCCAGCCTCACTCTCTGCAAGGGAACAACCACATCCTCGTCATCACCGACTATTTCACAAAATGGGTGGAAGTCATCCCTCTACCAGACCAAACTGCCCTGACAACGAGTAAGGCCCTGATGGACAAAATCATTTTATACCACGGCCCCCCAAGAGCAATTATAACCGACCGAGGATCAAACTTCACCTCCGAACTCTTCTCGTCGTTGTGTAACAAACTACAGGTCAAGCATCTGAAAACAACCGCTTACCACCCCCAGACTAACGGCCTCACGGAGAGGTTCAACAGAACGGTCGTAGAAATGTTACGGAAGTACATGGACCAAGCATTCCCGAAGTGGGAAGAAATGTTAGGGCCAGTGGCATTCGCCTACAGAAACTCCGTACACTCCTCCACCTTAGAGACACCATATTTTCTAAATCATGGTCGCGACCCTACGATGCCCATCGACCAATTCTTACCGGCTCCAACAACAAGCATCATCACGCCCTCCGATTACAAGAGCCAAACCATGCAACACCTGCATGAAGCCTTCCTCTTGGTTAAGGATAATCTAGCCCAAGCCAGAGAGCAACAGCGAGCCCAGTACGATAAACGTGCTAGGGAATATGACTTCAAAGTAGGAGATAAAGTCCTCCTCGACGTTAGGACACCGATGGCCGGCACCAGTAAGAAGCTTATTCCACGATTCGCTGGACCATACCGGGTTATCAAGGTGAACAGTAACCAGACCGTGGAAATCCAAGAGTGCCCGGGTAAACAGACGCAGCGAGTCCACGTGAACCGCATCAAGCCGCTGTACGAGTCCATGATCTGGAAGGAAGAGCCGACCGTCGACCACGCAGACCCCCGAAAACAGACCCCGGCCGCTAACCTCCCCGGCGAGTTGGAACTTCCAGTCCCAGCTAACGAAGAGCACACCGACCTCGACGAGACAGACCTCATCGACTTCCACGGATGGTCCCAGCCGATAGAAGGAGCCAGAGGAGAAATCTCAGTCCATGAGATAGCACCAGCGTCGACAACCCTAGACCCTCTCCTCCCACTCACTCCCGCTATACCTCTCTTACCCGAACGCCACTCCGGACTCCGACCCCGAAACGTCCTTAGACCCCCACCTAACTTTGAATAATAGAAATTACGGTAGAATTAGAGTAGGAAACGTAACCCCCAATTTCGTGTATACCAGTGTACCCCCATTATTTCATTATCCTTTTGATTAAGTAGTGTAGAAATTCTTTTTATATTTCGCGTTCTCAAACCCCTGTCATGTCTTGTACCCCTAGATTTTTTGTGATGACCCTATTCGCCTTTTCGTCCCTTGTCCCCGCGGCTGCTTTCAACGTCAGCGTGTGCGATTGCGACAACGCAGTGAACCTAGGCTTCCTGAAAATGGAAGAAGACGAGTGTGCGTATGAAGTGTCGCCCACCCCGCCAACGCCGGTGGCTTATGCTATCTACTCCTCGCTTCCAGAAGTCAAACGGTTCGCTGGACACATATGCAGCATGTGGGAAGTGACCACAAAGGTTTACAAAGACTTCCTGCAGTGGAACCAAGTGTCACACAGCCGCAAGCCCATCGAAGTAGACGCAACAACATGCCGACGGATGAGAGACTCGCGACAGTGCAGGGGAAAAGCCATGGACATCGTCGGCCCAAACGCTTTTGCCCTGGAAGGTTACCCGTTCGTAGAGACGAGTTGGTTACAGACCACTGCAGAAAAAATGGCTAACTGCCGTCTCGAAGAAGTAACCCTACAAGCGGAGTGCCCAAACTGCACTATCAGTTCCCCACTCGGAGATGCTCCTGGAGCAGCCAGCGGCTCCCTCCAGCACAACCTAGTAACCCTCGTATGGGAAGACTCTTGGAAAGAAGCGAAACAATGCGAACTAAAGATGATAGGGCACGGACTCGGCGTTAAATACACGACGGATAACGACACCATTTTCCGCGTACGTGACCCAGCAAAACAACTAGACTTCATATACTCAATGGAGAACAGCTCCGCCTGCGATAACCAGACCCAGTTTACGCTTCACCCTGTCCTGGGCATGGACAAAGTCGTCATCGCAGTACGAGAGAGCCCCAAGATGGAAGAAAAGACCGAAATAATAGCCAACCAGTCGGGCGAGGCGGTACCGTCATTAGCGCAGGCAGAGATCGAGTATGCAAGCCACACCCAATGTATTAGAGACTTCGCGATGGAAATCTCCAATCATCTAGCTCAAGAAATACGTAATATGCAATGCGAAAGCCGCAGGGCGGCCTATCATGCCGCCACGACAACAGCCCAATACGACAGCTGGCTAGCAGCCACACATCTGGATCTCCCACTCTGCACCAAACTGGTAACAATAGGAACCTCTGTGTCCGTGCTACAGTGCTTCCCGCAAAACGTCACCTTCGAAACTGTCTTCACGCCTTGCGGCGCCCAACCTAAGGCCGGGAACAGTACGATCAGCATAGAAGGATGGGAGCTCACGAAGTACTCCGAGTGCTACTGGCACGCGAACTTTGTCAACTTTAACGGCAAGGCCCACGCTTTCAGGAATAACACTTGGACGCCAGAGAATCCCAGCTTGGCCATGCACGGCCGACGCCTAATCGACGCAACACCACTAGAAATTGACAATTCCCTAGGCATGATAATACAGTTACACCCCACCATAACATCGCACCCACTGAGCACCTCCAAAATCATGGCCGACATCTTGGCATACATCCAGCTCGGATACGTCACCGAAATGTCGGGAAAACGACATACAGACACCATACTCATCCACCCAAGCCAAGCAGGGGACATCTCCTTCATGGCAAGACTCGGATCCTGGCTCCGGAGCTTCGGAATTCTATCAGGAGTAGGAATGGCAATTGCCTTAGCCTTCCGGTTTTGTGGATTGGGTTCGCTCCTAGGACTCTACATCCCATGCTGTAGGTATTTCAACCCCTGCAGCTGGTTAACACCGCCACAACCCATTCATCGAGACATTGAGATGGGACTCCCAGCTGCTTCCGCACCACCACCGAGCGCCCCGGTGACCATCGTCAACCTGCCTCCTACATCGTCGACGGGACCGAATGGCGCACCAAGACCCACATCAAATCAACAATACTTCGCACAACCATCCGTATACCCCCTTCGCCTTGCACAACGAAGAGAAGCAGCCGCCCTCCTGTCCAGCCCCTAAAATTAGCCAATGTCATGTCAATGTCAATATCATGTTAGCATCGTAGGCCCTTAAGGCAATAGCACTAGTTGATCGTAAACCCGACTTAATACCGTAGAATGACTTAATGCCTCCCCGATGCCATGTCTCCAACCCCCTCCGCCAACATACTGTAACCCTACCTAACTCTACCTTAGAACCCCAACCTCGTCGGCCATATCCTCGGACCCAAGAAACCACAGCAGGGACGATCACGCCGCCTGGTGGGTCACTGACGAAGACATCCTCTACTGCGCCGATTATCCTTCCAACGACAACGACACGCAGCACGCCACGACTCACTACGAAGACGAAGAAGAAATCCTCTACTGCGCGGATTACCCCCCTGACGACGAGGTCATGTACGATACCGACACCACGGACGACACGGACGAGGACTCACTATCCCTGGAAGACGTATCTTGGGAGGAAAACTCTTTCTCCTCAGGTACGTCGACCGTAATTTTACACCTGGCCGAAGGCGCAGCCGTCAACCGCCAGAGATCGCCGTATAGCCTGACGCCAACCAGTGATGTAGAAGAAAGAGGCCTGGATGCCGCGGCGTTAAACGACAGCGTCGCTAGGGAGCGTGGCGAAAAACATAATGTCAGCGTCGTCAGCAGCCATTATTCTCTGGACTCCGACGAAGAGGACTTCGCAGCGGCACGGTACGTCGAGCGCCAATACCGGGTTCCCTCCCAAAGAAAGGACGAGGACGGCTGGGCAGCTACCAGTTGGAAGGATTTAGGAAACAATCCGTGGAGTGACATGGATGGACCGGGACCACGAGCTTCCACGCCCATGAGCGGTGACGAACAATGGAACCGACCCTAGGTGACAGGCGACGACTAAGCGGGATCGATCGCGGGACGCAATCTTCCGAGGAGGGGAGTCATGTAAGGACTCCCGATAAACTTTAAAGTTAAATAAGTTAGTTAGATTATGTGTTCTATTGCTCATGTTGCGGTTGCCCCCCCCCACTTGACTCTTTCGCCTCTTGTTTCGTTTTTATTACCCTTTCTTCGCATAACGTGGGGTCAACGACAAGACATAAATCACTCGACCTCGCGTTTCGCGTAACATTCTGGCTCTGTTGCGATGACCCCACGCAAACTTAGCGTTCCCACGCCAAGTTGGTGTCATCAAGCCCAAGTGTGGTATAAAACCCACGCCTGAGATGTGCCTCGAGAGCGTCTTCTTGTAACCTTTACTCGCGTTAGTCGTGCTGTAGTGTTTCTCTGCGTAGCATTCAGTTTCGTATCTAAGTGTTCGTGTATCTTTCAACGTTACGCCGAAATAAACTTGATTCAACACTCCACAACTGTCCTACTCTCCTGGTCATATCCTCAACATCCCAAGCCGAGACGCCGCTTCCCGTTCTGCCGTGACCGCCACCAGCTCTCTCCGACGCCTCAACCCTTCGGTAACCATGGATCCGATGTAAGTATCATCACACTCCCACCCTTCTCACTCTCCTATCGTTGTTCTCTTCATATCCGTGCAGTCGACGTGACTGGCTGACGGATCCTAACAAATATAACTGTGTACCACGCACAATGACCAGAATATTAGATTAAGATATTAACCTGACCGTTGTCAGTATTGTTTTTATTATTGTGTGTGTCGTAATCACCCAGTTGCGTCAGACGTGACTGGGTCTCGATTATTGCACTATTCATTTGTGTATCTGTAAGAAAAAAAATAGGAAATCACCACGTTCAAAAAACCAAAACAAATCACAAGATATTATTTCCTTTTTTCCTATTGACCAGTTTTGGTCAAGTAGCCCAAGGCAAAATCGACAGGCGGCAATAATGGACGACTTAAGGGACGTGAATTCGAAACGGTATATAGCCATTAAACTCTGAATTTCCATGGAAAGACAATGATATAAAATTGATCTGATTCATCAAAACAATGCTTAATAATTACGACAAGTAGCCGAACGTGAGACCTTTTGAGTCCAAATTCAGACATATATGAACAACTATGGCAGCTTTTAGGGTTTTTTTTCTATTACTTTAATACCCCAGATAATTTTACTCATCGGAAATGATGGGGACTAGACAGGGCTATAACATCCTAAAAAATGAAAAATTTATTTAAATAATAAAAGCGAGTAAATGGCAAAATTTTCAATTTATTTAATGAAAAATTTCAGCATATTATTAAATACAAAATTTCACTAAAGGAAAACAAATTTTCAACGCATTTTCTGGAGCTTTAGAAAAACCTACGATTGAAGGATAAAACATAAAATAATAACTCAAAAAAACTTTCAAATCATTTTTTTGCTTAAGCAAAAAGCTTTCAAGAACCTATATGGAACCCGTGCGCAATTTGCAGATATGAAATTTTTTTTTTCTGATCCTATAGTCGCCAGTTTAAATTTTTCGGGTTAAATCATTTATGTTTGCAGAGCTTGAGTCAATGTGGTTAGTTTGCGTACAACATTAAGAACTCTTAATGAGTTTTCACTTAAAACAACCGCAAATAAAATAAAGAAATTAAGCGCACAGAGGGAACAACGCGTATTTTAGCAAATAAAATTTCTTTGGAGTTGATGTACCTATTCCTTAAATAAGCACACAGTGTTCTCATGAATGAAATAGAGTTTTTGAAATTTTTATTCCGTTATTCATTTTTGTTTAATTTTACAATTGCGCTATTGATGAAACATAACACAGTAAAATTAGTTTTCTCCCTCCTCTTCTGATGATTCTTCTCCGCTGTCGGTATAATAATCATCACCAGATGCTTCTTGCAGAGAATTTAATAGATTATATTCTTTTTCTATTCTGTCTATGAATTCCTGAGGATTAATTTCTATGTCCTCTCTGAACTGGAGCGCTTCGGTAAACACATGAACAGCGTCGCTGATGATTCCGCTGAGGCGGACAATTTCTGTGTTGGCCATTACTGATCGACTATAGTCGAGAAGAGTAATAGGTCTTAATCCTGGATATAAAAATCATTAATATGGTTACATTAACTACAATAAATGAGAACTTACTTTCATAGTTCTTTATATCTCTGTGAAGATCCTTGCAGAGAGACGTGAGGGATCGCGTGAATTCTCCCATTTCCCTTTGAGTTTTGGTAATAGCTTCCTGTTAACGAAGCCCGAGCATCCAAGTGTCGATCTGCTCATAGTCTTCGCCGAGGAAATCTACAAAATAAGACTTATTAAAAAATACAACAAAGTGAACAGGAAACATCTTACGTACTTTTGTTGTTTTGATGCCAAGGAAAAAATCCTGTGTCCGTGTTCTCCTTGGACACGATTATACCCTTCTGTTGAAGTAACTTGACAATCGTATCCACTCGTTTTTTCTTTTTCGACATTATCTTCCTATTGCTTGTACGTATCTTGCAGGTATCTAAATGATTTTAAAGCGGAAAAATAGATTACTACAATGAGATATTTAGTAGTCAAAGATATTTACCAAAGAAAGTCGCGTTACGAGTATGCAGAACTTTGATCATGTGGCATTCACCTTCAATTTCTTTTTGGAGTAGCTCAACGTCCCAATCGCTGTTAAGATTTTTACTTTTCACAAGTTTTGCTTGATTCTTCAATCTGATCAGAATTTGTGGTAGAAGTTCCTCCTTTAGGCCACGGTGGTCAAGAAGGTCTTGTAATTTCTTCCCATAAAAATTAGATTTGCGTCTGGCCTACAAAATTCTGTTATTTGGAGAACTCAGAGTCAATAAAATAAATAAGACTTACTCTGTTTAACCATAAACAAAGCGCAGCCATCATACGTTTTTCTTTGTCTATTTTGTAGGCGAGAATAGCGCTTGTTATATCGTCTCTCCTACCTGCACAAAATATTTAAAATGTCTCGTTAAAAGAACTAAATGCGTACAAATAAACAAATATACTGGTTCTGCTTTGATGCTTCGTCGTTGTACCGAGACAGGCCATATAGGAAAAAACTTGTTCTTGTTCTTCTCCTAACATATCCGCTCCATCCTTTTGCCAATGTCCATTATAGAGTACCTAAAAGGGCATACGATTGACTCGTCAATATATTGGTTGAAATATTTAAATATGTATTTACCCTGCAAGCCCATGAATGGCCTAGACCATGAAAGCGGGAAAGAAAGGGAACCATGTCCTCAGTTAGCTTCTTGTATTCCGGATTAGATTCGCCGAAAAGATTGCTCTCTTTAGTAGCGAAAGGCCAATACTTGCAAACAACGTCGTTGCACAAAAACTTTGTCCCCATTTGGTGTGACTTCAGATGCTGGAGATGGGTATGTTTGAATGTTTCTCCCTTGAACAAGTTGGCCGAGAAAATCACTGTGCCATGAGAGCAACTCATCATTTCCAGACCGGTGATGTCCAAATTCCTTTTACTTGAAGAATCACCCCGGGCAACTTTCCGTGTCGATGTGCCACATGCATCATCTCCTTTACCCTAAGAAAATTTATACTTAAAATATAGGCGACTGCTGATAAAAGAGGATTTACCTTCGGGATCTTTTCTTCTATTTTTGAAATATGTTCCAGTTGTAACTGATCGCTAGCCATTTTTACGTCTCCATATAAGGATTCTCCTTGACGACTTAAATAAGTTAACGATATTAATAAGTAAATACAATAGTTTTAAACCAATTATGCTTACTCTTTTGCTGACGCAAATCGGTATAGTTTTCGATTCGCATCCGCGTGCATTCCATGAGGATGGTTACCACATATTTTACAATTGCCATGGCGTCGGAGGATTACCGCACCTTTACGGGTGTGATTAAAAAGTGTCCTGTTGATGATA
Source organism: Daphnia carinata (assembly GCF_022539665.2). Lineage (NCBI taxonomy): Eukaryota > Metazoa > Arthropoda > Branchiopoda > Diplostraca > Daphniidae > Daphnia > Daphnia carinata. Next base: position 74,695 of record NC_081339.1, read on the forward strand.
TTAACCTGCCCAAGAAAACAACTAGTTTTAAGATAAGAATTTTAATTTTAATTTTATTATATCTACTCGACTTACCCGGTTGCAATCCAAAGAGATTTCCTCAAGGGTTTCGATAAACTTCCGTTCGGATGTTCCTGGTGTTTTGTGCCTTAAGTGATGCCACATTCTTAATAAATTTTCTTCGAAGAAGTAGGAGCAATTTGACAGCGAGCCAGGCCAATATCCTGAACACATGTACTCCTCATTAGTGGCCAAACGAGACTGCTTGCATTCGGAGCACCAGAATTCTGTGTTTTTTAAATCAAAGCGGCCTTCTTTGGTTACAACAGCGACTTTGGTGGGACCACATCGGAGCTTCATGGAACCTGCTGCAAAACATGAATTGCAGCAAGCTGGCTCATATAGGGGAACCGGAATATCTGTCCAAAGAAAAAGGAATTAGTCTGAATCCAAACATAGTGATTATACATTTATACCTACGATTGAGATTGCTCTTGCATGACCTAGAAATTCGGATGTCCCAAGGATACGTAGCAGATCCGTATGCAAAAGAGTACGCTGATGGGTGAAAAGTAGGCAGTGTGTGTCCAAATCACACTTCCCACAAAAATGTTGACGACATGTCGCACAACGTACAAAGCTTGGTGCATGGCAACGAATACAAGAAAAAGTCCCTGCACCACAAGTTTGTTCTTGAATTTTTTCATAGAGGAAATACCGGTGTTCTTTGAATTCTTTTTCTTTCATTTCCATGCGGCTCTTCCAAAGTGTCTCACCCTCTTGGTATTCTTCAGTAGTTTTAATGTAGCCAGAAGACTTTTGAATTGTTATTTCTTGTTCGGCTTCTTGTAGGACAGCGAGTAGATCTGTGTTATCTAAAACGAGAATTTGTGAGAGAATTGCAATCTTTGATAATTTTTTACTTACAGTCCTCAACAAACGGACAAAGGTTATCTGTATTCGCAGCAGGTACAGCATCAGATTGGAAAGCACTTGAAGTGCCTGGGTATTCCATCGCAGCAATGTTACCTATTGAAAACAACCAAACGTTACTTTAAAAATGGGTTGATAAGTAGTGTTAGTTAGTGTTAGTTATACTTGATATAGTGTCGACCGAAGGCTGTTTGCACCTGACGTTATCGATCACAAATAGCTTTTTAACTCGAAGCCCAGTCGATTTGCTTGGGATCTGTTGTTTTATATATTTTTTTCTACACTTTTTCGGTCCTCTTTCCTAGGTGACCAAGTTGGTATTAGCAGAGCTCTTTTTCTTTCTTTTCTTTTAAATGTAGGTGTCGCTGGCCATGGCTGGTTGCCACTGGTTACAGCTTAGGGGTCGTTGTGGACGTCCCTTACACACCTTTGCTTCCTTTTATTGAGTATTCTTGTGGGGAAGGTAAACATATACACAGAGGTATAGCAAGGGATAGACAAGGCGGGGGAGGGGGGTATACACTTCACACGGCGGGTGACTAAATTCTTTCGAATAATTTTGTTTCCATTGGGAAGGTTATGAGGTAGCGCGCTATTTTCTCTTGAGTGTGTTTAGGGATTGAATTGTTGAGTCCTAGTAGTGTTGTCGCTTCCAGAGGGACGCGGAGGGGATTTAGCTTTATTTCCATTTTGTTCCTTGCCTCGTTGTATTGTTGACAGTGGAGTAGTACGTGTGCTGTGTCTTCTTGTGTTGGGCATCCGTGTGGGCAATCATCCGGAGTTTCTGCTTCAAATCTGCTGATAAAGTGGTTCAGTCTATTGTGTTCACTACGAAGAAGACGAGTTGAGGTAAGAAATTTGTTTATGTTTTCCGAATGTGATGTCTCTGTGGTTTGATTTGGCAGCTGCTAAGTTTTGTTTAATGTCGATTTTGTTTATTATTGTGTTTCCAGGGTGTGCTTGGCATTTTTGGATGTTAGTGGCCAATTGGTCAGCGACTTTCAGATGTAACTGGGCTGGATTCCCATTTGAAGTTTGACAATGCTTGCACAGCAGACTTGGAGTCAGTAAATATGGTAGTTGATTCAATCTCTTGGTTGTTTAGGAAGTAGAGAGCTTGTCTAATGGCATATAGTTCAGCGTTGAAGCTACTTGTATATTTTTGGAGTAACCAGGCTTTTTCTTCTTTCAGTTTAGGAATGCTGCAACTGCGAGCTGCAACAGTGGTGGCAGCGGCGAGATTTCGAGTTCCCCCATAGTTAAATTTCGTCAGATTTTACTGTTTTTTCGATTCGCTGAATCTAGTTCCTGCAAGGTCGGCCATCTTGATCGGCCATTTTGTTAGCTCGTAGCAGCCTCTTCGTGGCGGTTCCTCTCGTTTCCTCTTTTTTTCGTTTTTTCTTTCTTTTGCCGGTTTTCGAGGACAGTTTTCGAGTGATTTCTTTTGTGTTTTCGACTAGTTATTGCAAGGTTGTGCTCTAGTTGGTACGGCCGGCAACTTTCTGTCGATAGTTCCCTTATTATTTATCTCAAAGTGTGTGTGTGTTGGGATCGACTCGGTATTGGAGCCCAGATTTATTTGTCGAGACCGAAGTCTTTATCAAAGTGAGTCTGCTAAAATTTTTAAAATCTCTTTTTTGGGTGGTTGTGGGGCCGTTTATTGGTGCATTTCATATATTCAACATTGTGGCCGGGCCCTAGTAGGCTAGGCTCGATCGTGAAATATTTGATGCCCACTCCCACGGGGCCGCCATCATAGCCGTCAACCACGTTTCGTGCATTCCTTGAGTGTGGTCGGGTCCCTTGTTGGCCTGTCCCCCCTAGCTTGAAACTGCCTGGGAAACGAGCAAGTGAAGAGGCTCGTGGAAGGAAGAAGCAAAAGCGAGCTAGGAGACGATTCTTTGAAAAGCAAAGGCTGCTTGTTGAGCTTGACGAATACCTCGAGCAACGTGGCGAGAAGCTACCCGACGATCAACTGCAACCGGATACCCCAACGGAATAACCCGTACCACCTGTTGAAGCTCCCACTGCACCAATCGACGACGACGTAATTTGTATCGATGGAATTGAGTTTACTGAAGAGGAATTGAATCCGATCGAGCAAAGTTCTAAACCGAAAAATACAGCCAAGTAGACAGCACTGTGTTCTCTTTCTCTTGTTCTGTGTTGTCCATGCCCAGCTGTCGCTGCGTTAAGGGCGATTGCTTGCGTTGCTCTTGCTCGGTTGCTGGTCGTTTTTGTTCACTCTACTGCAAGTGCGGAGCTACACGTCCTTGTAAAAACACACCAGTGGTCAACGTTCCTATCTCACAACTTACTATGGCGAATCAACAGTTGATTGATGCTCTTACGGCTCTGACTGGGCAGATGAATATTAACCAGCAGGCACAAACAGCGGCCCATAACCAGCTTCACCAAGACTTAATCGTGCAGCAGCAGGCTCATCAGGATCTCTTGGCTCAGCTAGCCAATCCGCCCGTCGTTCAGTAAGCTGCTCAACAGGGGCCCCGCTCTTCAGCTGTGTTAGCCATCCCCGTGTACACTGGCCAGGCTACAGATAGCCTAACCGATTGGCTCTCCATTCTCAACAGGACTGCCGTGGCCGAGGGGTGGGCAGACGATGTAAAGCGAAGAGTGGCTGTTGGTAAATTGACAGGTCCGGCTTTACGTTGGCAGGACATGACGGTACATGGTTATGCTCTATGGCCAGCTTGGCTGGCGGCCTTGCAGGCTACTTTTCAGCCGCGTTTATCGTTGGTACAATGGTGCTTGCAGGTAGAAAGTCGCGTGCATTTGCCGGATGAGTCGGGTGCTCAATACGCTCTCGAAAAGATGCGCGTGTGTAACTTGTGCCCTCATCAGTTGCCTGTGGTGGAAGCCGTCAATTACCTAAGCAAGGGGCTCTATCATCCAGATCAAAGAGCGATCATGCTCGCTAACCCCCCACCGATTTAGCCGCGTTCATTGTGCGTATTCGTGACTTGGAAGCCATTGGCAACAACACCATAACTCCGCAGGCCCCTCCTGTTCCACATGTGGGCTCTCTCGCGACTCAGCCTGATTTGGCAAGTGTGCTGAAGACTTTCGGCGAGCAAATCATCCAGATCAAGCAAGACGTCCGTGAAGTTGCCAGAGCAGTCGGTCAGCCTCCTACCACATCATGGCGCAATCCATCTCCACGGCCATTAGGCCCAACTCATGCTGGCCCGTCAGCTGCGTTTAGCCCACGTCCAGCGTACAACGAAGTTTTCGCCCGACGCCCTCGCCTTCCTTTGAACGAGATCACATGCTACAACTGCAACTACAAGGGTCACTACGCTGTGGATTGCCCAGAACCCCGACGCCCAACGCGTCCACCACCAGTCGTCGCCTCTTATTCATTTCCGTAAAACGACCCAGCCGGCCCGTGGGGGCAGGACCGGCTCGATCATCAGCAATAAGTCCAGTCCCTCAACCGACTAAGTTAGCTATGGTCTCCGTCAACGTTGCACAGGTCGGGGATGTACATGCCATGGTGGATAGTGGCGCAATGGTCAGTGTTGTTCGTAAAGATATTGTTGAGAGCATTCTAAAAGAAGAAAACAAGTTTGGCGGTCATGTCGTAGGTTTCGACAAAATAAAAGTCCCTGTTGTTGGTGAAATGGCGCTCTCAGTTCGGTTTGAGGGCGTTGCGGCCGAGTTGAAGCGAGTTAAGATTGTAGAAAATTCTCTGCGACATGATTTTGGGAGCCGAGTAGCTCGAAAAAGGGCGCATTATTGTTTACGCAGAAGGCGGACGGCTCACGGCTCATGTCCGCCCTCACAGATTAGACCTTTCTCTTAAGAAGTTGGACACATCAGAACCCTCGATCCAAGATTTTTGTGCAGCAGTGTCTATTTCAATGGTTCCTGGCCTCGTCGCTGACGACGATATCCAGGACGATGCATTTTTAGCAACTTCACCAGTAAGGGAAATGATGGTGAAGGAGTGAGGGAAACGATGGGCCTTGGTCTCAAGTCGGACTGGCCAGTGTCCGGAGCTTCTCGCAACAGCCGTTTTTCGACCTATCAACGTACACTGGATCCAATCGTGGAGGAGGTGCCGGAGTCCTCGTTGCCGGATTCGTTTGGGGATTTCCTTGGCTCTATTTCGCTTGACAACGATCTTCCGGCTTCTCCAATTCCATTCTACGCTAATGTAGGGAAGCGAACGGTCTTGCCACCGGGAGGCATGCGGTTCATCATGACGGATGTTCCATGTACAATGGGAGACGTTTGGATAGTAACCAAGTCCTTCTCATCTCAACCGTCTCGTGAATGGATTATTCCAAATTGCATTGTCACTGCCAGTAAGAGGGCTCTTTACATTCCGGTAGTTAATCTGAGCAGTCAGCCTCTCCAATGGAACGAGGGTAATGCCCTAGCGAGCGTTGAATTACTACTGTAAAGCATCTTCCCGTGTGGGAAGACTGACTTTACTGTATTAAGACAAAATGAAATAATAACGAGCTCGGAGGCGTATTTCCCACAATGATGGATTTATTATTCTAGATTAAGCATACTACAAGAAGCAAGACATAAGAGAAATAAAAGACACAGTAGGAAAACTAAAGAGAGAGAAGAGAGAGACAATTATAACCAAGTCTTACCGTGATAACACGAGTAGGTAGCGGAAAGAAATCGACACGGAAGCGAATAAACCTCACGCTCACGAAGTCAATTCAAGAAAAGGACAAATGCACTGGCCAAGAATAACTAAGTTTTCACAGACGCAAATTAAGGCAAGTTAAGCAAATAAGATTCACAGTAAAAGTACAATTTACTGCGCAATACTACTAACCAAAGGATAAGAGCAACAAGAATAAACTCAGGCAACTACCTTACTCAGATGCAAGTTCTTGTCTCATCTTTTTCATATTTTGGGTTCACGATTACACTTTGCATATTGGCACATTGGTGAGTTGCTGTGCGAATATTTACCACCAATCAGAGATGTTTAAAATGGCGTGATAATGGTGTGATGATGGGCGTCGCCCAGCTGCCAATCAAAATGTTTGCTAAGTGGCGTGATGCTGATGACACATGGATGCGTCAGCTAGCTAGCAGGTGTTCATCTAGGTCACCCGTGTTGCGTATATATGGTCTTGCAATTGACATGTTTATACTAATTACTTATTAAAGATGTTGCAGAAGAGAATATAGGTATAAGATATAAGTGGAAGCATGAGAATATAAGAAGGCGTATATTGGCTTCGTTACATCGCTCCCGGCGGCGTGAGATTACGTCCCGTAATCAAACTGCATGCATGGGGATGGATCGGAAGCTGGTTGCCGTGGTTTGTAGGTGGGGCGGCAGCACACGACCCAAATGACGGTGAAGAGCCCGCAACTATAGCAAATGCGTAAGAAAAGGAGCACTAAAAGGCATAATATGCCGATGAAGAAATATGTCTTGATGGTCTCCCACCAAGATGTATAACTTCCGATACTAGAAGCTGTTACAAAAATGTTCGTCGCACTAGGTCTTTGACGTAAGGTATATTCCGCTGGCGGGTGTTCGTTGATCGCGGCAGCATCGGCCATGATATTCATGTGATTAAGCATGTTGTCGGTATATGCCGGATTACTTTGATGCACGTAATCGAAAAACTCGACGTTTTCGTAGCGAAAAGAGTGTGCGAGCATCTGCTCAGGCAGCACAATTGTGGCTTCAATCAGCTGCCAGGTGTTGTTGCGGAAAGCATAAGGTTTATCGTTAAAGTTTACAAATTCATTTGTCCAATAGCAAGGGGAATATTTCACAAGTTACCAGCCATCGAGGTTAATTGTATAATTTTGAAATTTTGGTTGCGGTCCGCAAGAAGTTAAAACAGTCTCAAATGTGACATTTAAGGCTTTACATTGGATCAGCACAGCCGTTTTACCGAAAGCTTGTAATTTTGTGCACTTGGGTAATTGTAGTTGTGAGGCTGCTAACCATCCATTATATTGAGCAGTTGTAACGGCTCTTTCATGTTTGGCTTTGCGACCATCGCACTGTAATAATTGAATTTGGCTTGCCAATTCGTTTTCATGATCGGTCAGTTGATCTCGAATATATTGAATATTCGCCGGTATGTTTAAATCTTCAGCGCTAGATGGCGCCGGAGGCTCCGATGTTGTTGTTGAATTTTTCATGATGGCCGCCGTTGTGACAAAGAGTTGTGATTGGCCAAGGATTTCAAAGGAAGAAGTCCTATTGGAGCAATTTTTCTGCACTGAAAAACAACGCAATGATGGCAACAAATGAAAGTCTAGTTGATTTCGGTCGTCTTGAAGTCGGAAAATTTGTTTTTTCCACAGGTAATTGTATCAACTTGCCGATACCTTCTTCGACAAGCCGGGTAATTGCTTTAGTTTTCTGTGTGTAGGTTTTGTCCCAAATCAGAGTTAAATGATTATGTGACAAATTTCCTGATGCAGCAGAAGCAGTTCCGATAGGTGTTGAAAAATCCGCATTCTCCTTTTGTTGGAAAAGTTGAATTTTATCGAGAACACAGTTTAATATTTCGAAATCGATTGTTTGCAACCAATATCCAGAAATATCGGGTTCATCGTCGAACACAAATTTTCCATCCGAAAAAGTCATTCGTTGATTGTCGCACCTTTTATTGTTAATCATTTCGTTGCACTCGGCAGGTGTTGTATCGATGGAAATTTTATCTGGCACGATCACTGTTTGTCCGAAAAAATTCATTGTAATACGTCTTATATTTTTCCAGCGCGCACAAATATATCCAGGAAACTTGATCGCAGCTCGTTCTTCACTATTTACGGCATATTTTACACTGATGGCACGATTTTTGGTAGATTTCGGCTGACAATTCGCGTCGGAGAATTGAATAATTCGCATTTTTGACGGCTCCGAACAATCGCACACGGTTGTTTCAAATGCTCGCGAGTGTAATCCGTGAAGGCACAATAGCAGCAGAAATGGAAATAGAGACATTTCTAAATACGGAAGAATATATAAAAAAATCATACAAGAATAAAAGAGAACAATGTAACTGACAAACATTTATAACTTTATCATGTGGGTGTTATAAAATGGAAGCAAACACGAGAAGAAAAGTAGTAAGAAAACGAAAGTGAAAAATAGTCTACGGCTTTTGAAAGGTCAACTTATTTTTCCGTCGGCTTTTCCTAGTTAGCTACGGCAAGAGGGAAGAAAAATATAGGGCACTGGAATATAACTGTGTTTTCGGGGGGAAGAAAATTTTATCCATCATAATAACTAGTATCGTTGGAAAGAGGAGAAGATATGCTTAATTATCGAAAAGAGAAAACAATAAAATATAATATAGGTTAGCGGGGAGGACGAGAAGAAAAACGTTTAAAAGTTTACGGCGGAAAAAGTTTTTGCCGTGAAAGGTCACGCGCAGTGTTCGAATTTTTTCCCAAGTTCTAACGAGGCGGTAGGGATAGCGCATAAATGAAAAAGTATACTACGGCACACAAAGAAAAATGTAGTTAACGGAAACAATCGGTATGTTACCCAATCTTTTACGCCAGGTGTAAAATATTAGCTAATAGTTCAATGGTAGCGATCTCGGCTGTGATGCCAAAGTTCTGAGGTTCGAATCCCCAGTTTAACATCATAACTCATCAAATGCGAAGTAGCTGATATATCAGGCTACATGAAGGCGATCATATAAATTTAGCAAATATATATGATGAAACAGAAAGATGCGAAAGTTAGATTTTTTCTAAGTCCAACTTAGTGAGAAAGAAGGCAAGAAAGAGAATGGAAGGAAGAGACAGAGATAAAGAATGTGATATATGAGAAGAAATGGAAATTATCCCTCAGGGCGTGAAACAAGGCCATATGCTCCAGACATATTGTGTTGAGAACGAGACATGTTACTTGTCCTGTGGAAAAACGTAGAGGCAATATTAACGCGTATAAACGGGGGAGTATACTGTCTATGAAAAAGAAGGAAGGAATAGAAGGTAAAAACTCTACCTGGCGCGAGAAAGATAAAGAATAAGAATAAGGGAAATGGAAAAATGCGAGAATGCATTTTCGGCAACTTGTGTCATTTACTTGAAAGAAGCCTGTCGCAGATAACGTGTGTCAAATTGGTAGACAAAATTTTTACTTTTTATTAATAAGGCGGGAGTTAAGTTGTTTCCTAACCTGACAGATGGACAAGTTATGGTGTAGCATATACTTATTCATCTTCTCGGCTAAGGTAATGAGGTCCTTTAACCTTTATTTTATTTTGTTTGTTTTATAATGGTTCCCTCCCTATTTCCTGGTGTTTATCTGAAGAGATGGGACTATTTCGCTACGGCCTATTTGTATTAACATGTAACATGGAAGGGAAACAGGTTACATATAATAGGTAATGACTACATGAGATGGTTAGAAAATTTTGTGGTTGATATTTTCTTCTGTTTTTTTTTTCTTTCTTCAGCTGCTACTGCGGCTGCGGCTGGTACGGCAGCTTCTTGGGGTGTCGCAATTGCGGCGTCGGGATTGAGTTGCGGTTCCTCGGCGGCGGGAACCTGTGGCTGATTGTGCCGACACACCTGTTTCGCGGCGGGTCCTCCTGCACGGTTGTTCTGGTTTTCGGCCATTGTAGATAGTTCTTTGGGTGTTTTTTCTTTGAAAGCGTCTCTTAGCTGTGGATAGCTGTGAGTGTAGGTTTGCAAGGAGATGTGTCCTGACTTTTATAGTCAAGAAGATCCTCACCCGTTGTTCACACCCGTTTTTTTTTTTAGTTTGGTTTATGTTTTCAACATCTTCATTATTCCTTGGTGTCAGTTGATTTGTTTCTTAATGTCTCTTTTTTCGCGTTTTGATCGTGGGAACGGCACCGATTGTTTTTTTTTCTCACTGTTCGATTCGTGGCTAGTTCTTTTCCGTCTCTTGGTTGTTGTTTTTTTCCAGTTGTTAAAGGTAAAGGTTTTTAAATTTTTTAATATGTTAAATGTAAAAGAGAAGTAAGAAAAAGTGAAAAGAAGACGACAGTACAGGTAAGGTTAGTTGTTCCATGGTTATAACGCTGTCATGCTACATAGGTATTTAAATACTTGTCGGTGTTGTTTCGGATTGGTATTGGTTGTATGGCGCATACGCATAGTGCGCGAAAGCCACCCGGGAGTACCGCGTTCAATACCCGTCACCGCCTCAACTATTAAACATCCTACGGTAAGTTTTTCGGTTTACCATTCACGAAGTTTGATTAACTTCAAGTTAATAAAGGTGACCTGATGTCACTAAATAATTGTTTTTCGTGTTTTATCCTAATTATTATTTTTCTTCCAAACGGATGGGGTTTTTGTGTGGCCTCGAGCGTTGGCTAAGTGGCTCAGTCGGTATAGCCTCTGCCTACGACTCGGGAGTCTCGAGTTCTAGACTCGCCAACATCTTTTCTTTTTTCTTTTCTTTTTTGAGTATTTAACGCTCAACCTATTTATTTTCATTTGCCCTGGCGCATATTCTGCCTTCGGCATTTATTTTCGATTTGATTCGTCCAAATGGGTGTGTGGTTTTCTTGTTTTCCACAGCCATTTTTCATTTGCTGAATACTGCATTTGTTGAAACCCAACTATTTTTTTTTTTTTGCATATTTCTACTATGTTTATTCGGTCGAGTGGATTAACATGGGAAGGAAAAAGCACAAGCGTGTTCTAAACTAAGGAACAAACATATTGACTACTATTATTAGGGAACCACGAAACAAAATTTTCTCCCGTTTCTTTTTTCTTTCTTTCGGTTTTTTTTTCTCTTCCGCCTTACAATTGGTCATACCAATCGCGCCTTGGCCGTTTTTGAGCTGAGTCCCACAGCTCCGACGACCAGTTGTAAAGTGGCGGATGACGTTTACCTGGATCTAATTCCAGAATCCGCTTGAGAGTGTTGACCGCGCTGGCCCAATCTTCAGCGAAGAGCTCAGCGTTAAGTCTCGTGGTGAGTTTTTCAGTTTTCTCGTCGAGGCGTCGTTCGTAGTTGCGTCGAGCCAGATCCCAAGAGTCTTGGCTAACATGGTCTGGGGATTGAGGTCTCTGGTCAACCAACTCGGCCGTGTCTGCTGTCGTTGGTTCCCAAGAAAAATCGGCAGTGGGCTCCGTTGTTGTCACCACGGCGTTAGCTTGCACCTCGTCACCGACGGTGACTTGTTCGTGTTGAACGGTAGTTTGGTTTTCCATCTTTCTTTGATGATGCTTTGGTGTGTGTATAAAAATCTTGTTAGAGTTGTGACTACAACGAGTTGTCGGAAAGATGTGGCTCTTTTCGATCTATTCACTGTTATATACTTTCGAGTTTTTTTGTTTTTCTCTGAAACGCGATCAACAGACTTGCATGCGGATGAGTTATCAGATTTAATATCTGAAACGCATTGGCAATTGTTTATTCCTTTGCGGGCGTCCGGTTGCGTTTTGTGGTGTCGTTGTTGCTGACGGAACGACATCCGGCGCTATCTGCTGCGTTTCATGATTATCATTGGAATCATCTTCAGGAATTGGTGTGAGATTGAGGTGATTGTCAATTCCCAGCCTCGTTGTTTCCAACTCCACGGTGTCCGACACCATGTTTTGAATTTCCACTGTTTCGGATTCCATATCTTGCACATCCACGCTATCTGGATGTCCTTTTTCCGGTTCCACATTTTCTACTTCACTTGTCTCTTGCTCCATTTGTTCCTCATTTTCCATTGTTTGGGTCGAGATCAATTTACGGAATCGATTCTCGAATGTTGAAGGCGACTCGATAGGGGGACAATGTTCATCTTTCCATAACATTGTTTCATATAGGGGTGTTAAACGGTTAACGTGCGTACGTGTACAGATATATGAATTGTCGGCTATGTCGACGGTATTATTGGAATATACTTTTACTATTCTATAAGGGCCTTTATATTTGGAAGTAAATTTCCTACTATCGCCCTCTTTTACAACTCTAATATCTAATAAGACTCTATCTCCTACCAAATATTGTTTTACATTCGCCCTTTTATTATATTGCTCCCTTTGACGTTTTCTGGCTTTTTCGCTCTCCTCACGGACACGTTGGAAACTATAGCGCAAGCGTTCGGCTAAGTTACCTACGTAATCGGATGCGGATAGAAATGTTCTTGGGGACGCGTCAAGAAATTCATTGATGGGTAAATTAGGGTCTCTACCGTGTAATAAGTAATAAGGGGTGTCCAGTGTAGAAGAACGGACAGAACTACGATAAGCAAATAAAACATCATCCAGCAAATCTTCCCAATTTGCATGCTCTCCGTCTTTCAATTCTTTCCTCAACATTGTTGTTAATGTTCTATTAAACCTTTCTGTTTCTCCGTTACTGGCTGGATTATAAGCGGTTGTTAGCCGTTGCTCAATTTTCAATTTTTTTACAAAAGTAACGAAATAATTTCGACGTGAAATTGGTTCCGCGATCTGAAAGAATAGCTTTAGGCATACCGTGTCTAACTATAATTGTTTTGTATACACATTCTGCTGTTGTCTGCGCAGTCTGATCCTTTAAAGCAACAGCTTCCACCCATCGGCTAAAATAATCTGTGATAACTAAACATGTAACTGTTACCATTGGGCGAAACTGGCGTGATAGGGCCTAGAAAATCCATGCCTATAACTTGAAAAGGGGCCTTTGCAATTTCATGAGGATGCAATAACGCTCTGTAATTTGACGAAGTGTTGGCAATGCATACCTCACAAGCCTGACAGTATTCTTTGATGTCTTTTCGCATGGTAGGCCAATAATAATGATTCTTTACTTTTAGATAGGTTTTGTAAAAGGCTAAATGACCACTCAATGGTGCATCATGTAGTTCTTTGAGCACTAGATGGCGTAACGATGTAGGCAAAACCAACTGATGGTTAGTTTCGTTTCTTTTGCTATCAGAAGATGGCAGCACGTGCCGGTAAAGCATATCGTCAATAACTTCAAAATAATCAATTTCTTTTACCCAATCTGGCTTAGATTGGAGAAAAGCTTCTTCAAGTTCACCGTTATCTAAATAATTTCGAATGGCTATGCAAAGGTCGTCTTCTAATTGTTTTTCACAAATTAATGTAATATTACGTTCGGTTTGGATACTAGCTATTTTTAAGCGTGACAAGCAATCTGCATTTTGGTGAATACGTCCCGGTCTATATTTTAATTCATAATTTGTTGCGGCCAACAGTATAGCCCATCTTCCTAATCTCCCATTATTATCTTTCTGATTTTTAAGCCATTGTAGTGGACGATGATCACTAATGATCTCAAAAGGTTGGTCTAAAAGGTAATGTCGAAAATGCTTAATCGCATCGATAACCGCAAGTGCCTCTTTTTCAGTCGTACTGTATTTAGCTTCTGCCTTCGTTAGCTGTCTACTGGAATACGCAATTGGGTGCTCGTGACCATTTTGAATTTGTGACAGTACCGCTCCAATGCCATAATCGCATGCATCGGTGAAAAGGAAAAATTTCTCGTTGAAATTGGGGTAAGCAAGCACTGGTGGAGTCACTAGTGATGTACGCAAGGTTTCGAAAGCAATATTTTCTTCGTTTCCCCAATTAAAAGGTTTCCTGCTAAGATCTTTATGGATTAATCTAGTCAATGGTTTAGCGATTGATCCAAAATTTTGAATAAATCTTCTGTAATACCCAGCTAGACCCAGAAATGATCTGACTTCATCTACTGAAGCGGGCGTTTTATAATTAACTATTTTCTCAATTTTACTCGGATCAGGTTTGATACCATCAGTCGAGATGACATGGCCTAAATAATTAATTGAACTTTTAATGAACTGGCATTTCTTAAGTTTTAATTTTAGATTGGCATTTTTCAATAACTCAAAGATTTCGCGAATATCCTTCAAGTGATCGTCAAAAGTGTCCGAAAAGATGATTACGTCATCCAAGTAAACTAACGCCTTACTTCCCAAAACGTCTTTCAGTACATAATTCATTAGTCTTTGAAATGTCGCAGGTGCATTGCACAATCCAAATGCCATACGTTTAAATTCGTAAAGGTTATTTTCTACTACAAATGCTGTTTTTTCAATAGCCGGCTCATCAACTTGAATTTGCCAATAACCGGAAGCTAAATCAAGAGTGGTGAAAAATTTCTTCCCATACAATTTGTCCAATGTTTCATCTATCCTAGGCATAGGGAATGAATCCTTTTTTGTAATACTTTTTAATTTCCTATAGTCAACGCAAAATCTTACTTCTCCACCCTTTTTTTCCACTAAAACCACGGGTGAAGCCCATGGCGAATGTGAATATTGGATCACATTAGCATCCAACATTTCCTGTACTTTATCCTCCAATATTTTTCTTTGATTATTTGTAACTCGATAAGGGCGTTGTCGAATAGGGCCTCTTCCTTGTGTATCAATTGTATGTTTAATGAGATTAGTGTTCCCTAATTCTGAATCTTTTGCTGCGAACAAGTCGTGAAAGTCATTTAATAGTTTTGAGAGCGGAGCTTGAAATTCAGCGTCGACTTCAGAAATTAAAACAGGCTCACTTTTAATAGTAGGCTTTTCTTCTAATTTACTTAAGCAATTTTCCCAATTACGTTATGAATAATCTCGATTACGCCTAATGTAGTGTTCCTAGGAAGTATGACTTGATTTAACGCATGATTCTCGACCATAATTTGATATTTCCCATCTTTAGCTACGTTTTCAATGAATTCCTCAATAAAAATACCGTTCGGCAAATCCTCTGCTGGGGTAAACATAAATGTGGTATTCGGGGGGACATACGGAAATGAACCTTTCATTTGCGTTGCAATTACTAGCGAAGTCTGACGAAATAACGTCGTCTTTTTGACCGTCGTAACTGCCATGTCTGGTACCCTAGAGATGGCTGATCCCTGCTCATCCCTTGCTAAATAAATGCTCCTGGCTTCTCCGTCAAGCCGAAAACCGTGTTTCTGGATTGCATCCCATCCAAGGATACAGTCTTCAGAAACACCATTTGTAATAATAAACTCTTGTCTTAAAACTGACTCTCCGTATCGTACGGGCAATGTAACTCTTCCCAGCGTTTGTAACTTTTTCTCCCCTACATCATACAAATCGAAATCAAGCTGACTGCAGATCGCTTGACCTCTCGGGGGTAACTTCTGAAATACTCTCTCGTGAATTATACTTTTAGACGCGCCTGTATCAAATAATGCTTGTAACGGTATCTGAAAATTTTTTAATGGAATTCTAGGGGTCGATTCATTTGTTATAGTTGTTAATTTTGCGACTTGTCGGGATTTTAACTGAGGCTCCCTATCAACTGACCCGAAGTTACAGTTGATATCTATTGGTTTCCCTGACGCTGAGGGGGACCTGGAATATTCGGCCTATCGGAGCTCCCGAACTTAGGACAGTTATTCGATTTGTGTCCGATTTCACGACAAGAATAACAAATTGGAGGCTGTGCTTGTTCTAAATTATGCCGTTGGAATTTACGGCATTCCGATTGTGTATGCCCACGAAAACCGCAGAAATTGCAAGTTATTCCATTTTGAGTAGGCCGATTTCTCGAATCAATAAAAGGTCTGGAAAACGAGGACGTGAATTGTGTAGGTCTATTAGAGAATCCCGCATTTTGGTAAGAACTGGTGTTATTATTGGGTCGATGAGGAGGAGGTCTCCAATTTCTGTCTTGATTGCCGCTATTGGTTTGGAACGAAACTTGTTTCTTATAAGGGTTGTCTGTTGGAGAAGAAGAATAATCTTTCTTGTCCCTTTGGAGCTGTTTGACTGCTTGCGTGAGTTCCTGAAGAACATCCCTAATGTCTTCCCTGTTTTCTTTCGGGCTCTCCGCATTTTTATTCCCTTGACTAATATTAGCAACGACATTATTGACTATTTCCTTCTGGTCGATTAACATTTGCTTGAGTTCCGTCAAATCTGAATGTTTCATGTCACACGATCCATCGATTGCTCTAACAAACTCATGTTTTTCCCGATCTGTCTCTAAAGCTTCCAAACGAACGGCATAAATACGCGTTGATGCTACAAGCTCGGTAAAATCACGAAATTCTTTATAACGTGCTTTGGCCTGTAATTTGGAATCCAACCCCTCGATAAATTTTTGCATAAGGATTATCGTGAACGATTTCTCTGCATAACCTGCTGGATACGCCTTCTTAAAAATCTCGTGCAAGCGGTGCGCATAGTCGACAATTTTTTTGCCTGGTTTGCGTTTAGCCTTATTGAATTTTTTTAGATAGACATCGACGTTTTCATCCCCATGAAAGTGATCAAGTAACGCTTCTTTAATAGACGCATAATCATGCGGATGCTGCCTGATAATGTTTTGAAGTACTGAAAAAACCTTATCTGTTATTTTAGCTCGCAGCATCTGAATAATCTTTTCTTCTGACCATGCTGCCCCATCAACTATGCTTTCAAAAGATTCTAGCCAAGAGTCAAAACGAGAAATTGGACTTCCCGAAAAGGATGGAAGCAATTGTAGGCGCGAAAAAGTGTGTTGGTTTGTCTGAAAATCATTTAAGTCGTTGACTGTGGCAGCCCGTGAAGAAGAACAAGATTTGGCCATGTCGGGATCAAATATGGGAGGATTTAACGTCTTTCGGCGTGGATCCAGAGGGTGTCCTGAAATGCTGTTCGTAATTGCCTCAGTTGCACTATCAGATCTTCCTGCCGGCTGGAGAGCTGGGCTTGAGGAGGGTGTTGAGTGCGTGACTGGCTGGAAGGCCGGTTTCTTTGGCGTGCTCGCCTTCTCCTCGGAATGCGTTCCGACAGCGGCGATTCCTGCGGACTCGACGTGGTTTGCTGTTCTTCCTGGGTCCTCGGAATGTATGACAGCAACTGTCTCAATTCGTTGGTAGCCGGGATGAGTGTTTCCCTGATTTCCTTCGTTATTCGCTGCTCGTCCGGTTGCACCGATGTCCGGAAGTTGTTGAATTTCGACTGAAGCGATGTCAGTTCCGGCAATAATCCCTCCAAACTGCTTATGGACTGAATTTTTCTTAGGTAAGGGACCAGGTGGAGAATGTCCTTGAGGAACTTCAGCTGGTACTCCCGCAGGGTGTCCTTTAGGTAGGTTGAGAACTGCGATATCTCGATTGTTAAGGGGCAATATGTCCTGTCCTCGAGGTTGTTGAGCAAGCTTTCTCTGGGTGCAAAGTTGAACAGGTTCTTGTCCTTCGCTGGCGTGAATGTCAGCAACTCGACGATGTTGTAAGTCTGTTCTAGTAGGTATATCGTAGACTCCCTCGCATTGGTTGTGAAGATTGTGTCAGCGTGGCCACTTGGTGCTCCGCCACCTGTGCCGTTGTCCTGGTTTGTCCAATTGCTATCGTTTCCAGAATTGCTCCCAAGGCTTTCAGGAGTATCGTTGGGTTTTTCCAATCCGTTGTCACGTTGGCTTGGTATTGGTACCGCAGCCGGATTGTTTGCATCAACGATCGTAGTTGTCCCCAAATTAATGGATTGGTTGACTGGAAATCCAATTCCCTCTCCTTGAGATACTTGAGCGTGAGTAGCAGGGCCGGTAACTGACTCGTTGGTGCCGGGAATATTCTCGATTGGTTGGTCGTGATCTCGTGGTATAGGTGATGGAGACTCACTTTGGGTTGCCCGTCCATTCACTGGGCTTTTCTTTTGGAAAAAGCTTAAAAGAGTGCTCGAGAGAAAACTAGTCTTTGATGTGTTTCCCACAGGTGATTTTATGGGAGAAAAACGAGAAGCTAACCTTGCATAAACAGACGGTGCGGACTGAGTAGGTGTAACGGAAGCTTTGCTACGGCCCCAAATTTTCTTAGTGGGAGTTTTAACTAATGGGGCTACGGCCTCATACGCGGTGTTAGACCTCAATTTCTTCAACTGGGTGTTATCTGTCTGTACTTTAGGAATTAGAACGGGAGAAGTAGATGGTTTAATGGCTTCTGTTTCTTTATCTGAAGTCTGACTGCCTTGAGATGAATGCGGAACGGTCGCAGTAGAAGCTGACAATTTTTCAAAACTAATCAACTTAGCAATCGTTTCGTCATTGATTTGCACTACGGGTGTTACAGGAATAAGCGGAGTGTTCAAAGGTGTACGAGAAAGTTTATGCCCACCTGACATAACATCGTCCATCATTGTGGTAGAGCTCTGAAAAACGCTGCCACCATTATGTAAAGCATCTTCCCGTGTGGGAAGACTGACTTTACTGTATTAAGACAAAATGAAATAATAACGAGCTCGGAGGCGTATTTCCCACAATGATGGATTTATTATTCTAGATTAAGCATTTAATAAGAGAACTTAGATTAACTTAGATTAAGAGAAATAAAAGACACAGTAGAGAAACTAAAGAGAGAGAAGAGAGAGACAATTATAACCAAGTCTTACCGTGATAACACGAGTAGGTAGCGGAAAGAAATCGACACGGAAGCGAACGAGATAAACCTCACGCTCACGTAGTCAATTCACAATCAAATAGTTTGAACAAGTGTTTAAGAAAAGGACAAATGCACTGTCCAAGAATAACTAAGTTTTCACAGACGCAAATTAAGGCAAATTAAGCAAATAAGATTCACAGTAAAAGTACAATTTACTGCGCAATACTACTAACCAAAGGATAAGAGCAACAAGAATAAACTCAGGCGACTACCTTACTCAGATGCAAGTTCTTGTCTCATCTTTTTCATATTTTGGGTTTACGATTATACTTTGCATATTGGCACATTGGTGAGTTGCTGTGCGAATATTTACCACCAATCAGAGATGTTTAAAATGGCGTGATAATGGTGTGATGATGGGCGTCGCCCAGCTGCCAATCAAAATGTTTGCTAAGTGGCGTGATGCTGATGACACATGGATGCGTCAGCTAGCTAGCAGGTGTTCATCTAGGTCACCCGTGTTGCGTATATATGGTGTTACAATTGATATGTTTATACTAATTACTTATTAAAGATGTTGCAGAAGAGAATATAGGTATAAGATATAAGTGGAAGCATGAGAATATAAGAAGGCGTATATTGGCTTCGTTACACTACGCACCTCTGTAATCCCTCTTAATACGGCCAACGACGTGGGTGACACTGTTTGTAGTGTCGCTGTCTCCTCTTCACCCCCTCCCATACCAGAAGACATCAAGAAGAACCTCGTCGTCGGTGATAACGTTACCGCAGAGCAGCGCGAGCGGCTTTTTAAACTTTTGGATCGTCATTCCGACTCTTTCGTTGACCAGAAATCTGTCCCGACTCACGGAATCGAGCACTGTATAGATACGGGCGATTGTCGACCGATTGGATCCACTCTTCGACGGACGTCTGCTTGCGAACGTCGTCTCATTAGTTCCCAAGTGAACGACATGCTCGAAAAGGACGTAATTGAACACTCCAACAGCCCATGGGCGGCCCAAGTGGTCATGGTTCCAAAAAAGGACGGATCCCGGCGATTCTGTATTGACTATCGCCCTATCAACTCCAAAACACGACGCGATCTCTACCCCCTTCCACGAATCGATGAAATCCTAGAGAGAGTTACTAGTGCCGGCGACAAAAAGGGGGATAAATTCATGTCCTCTCTCGACTTGAAAAATGGATTCTGGCAAGTCCCCATTCGTGAATGCGACCGCGAAAAAACTGCTTTCGTGACCGCTGACGGACTGTTTCACTTCAAACGGATGCCATTCGGCCTTTGTAACTCCCCCGCAACGTTTCAACGCTTGATGGATCAGGTACTTCGGCATCTTCGTTGGACTCATTGCCTTGTGTATCTGGACGACATCGCCATCTTCGCCGACTCGTTTGAAACTCATTTGGATCGTCTTGATGCTGTCTTGGCGGCTTTACGTGCTGCGGGACTCAAGCTCAATCCGGCTAAATGTACTTTTGCTACGGATTCCATGCGCTACCTCGGTCATCTCATCGACCGCCAAGGTATTCGACCGGATCCGCAAAAACTCGAGGCCATTGACCGCTTCCCTATTCCGACAGACACGAGTTCATTGAAATCCGTTCTCGGAATTGCCTCTTATTATCGCCGGTTCATCCTGTCGTATGCGCGCTTGGCGGCTCCTCTTCATCACTTGCTAAAAAAAGGAGTGGCTTGGAGCTGGACGACTACTGAGCAACGGGCTATGCGGGATATACAGGACGCGCTTATGGTAGCACCTACTCTGGCCTGCGATGACGACGAATGCCAACTAGAGTTGAAAACAGACGCCAGCAAGCTTGGGCTGGGAGCCGTACTCAGCAGAGTTGACACAGACGGAGAGCAACCAATTACTTTTATTAGCCGTGGGACTTCATCGGCTGAGCAGAATTATTGTAGTAATGAACTGGAGTGCTGTGCACTCGTGTGGGCCCTCGGAAAGCTTCGTCATCATCTTTACGGGCGTCGATTTACTGTTTGGACCGACAACATCGCCCTCAAGTGGCTTCACTCAAAAGAGATGTAGAAGGCAAGCTGGCCCGTTGGATTCTTGCCTTGCAGGATTACGACATTGAAGTCCACCATCTCAAAGGAGAATTGGACGTTGTTGCTGACGCCCTCTCACGGTATCCTGTTCGTGCCCCTGAGTACACGGATCCAACCGATCGTATGGTTTGTGCCCTAGTTGGCAGTTACCACCCACCGGAAGAGGTAGCACTTCTCCAGCAAGGGGACTCTTCTCTTCGGAAAATTATTTTGCGTCTCCGCGATTCTCCAGCTGATCCCGTCTTTCAACTTCACAAACACTGCCTCTATCGGAAGAATTGCGGATCGGGACTTCCTCGCTTGTTAGTGGTGCCATCGTTTCTCCGTCGTGACGTCCTTCATGCGTGCCATGACGAGCCGAGTGGGGGGCACATGGGCATCGACAAAACATTGGCCAAAGTGTCCCTGTGTTATTGGTGGCCGGGACTTAGAAATAGTGTCGTCGCCTATGTGTCCTCCTGCCCTCATTGCCAGTTCAACAAGCCGATGATGCGGGCGGCCGGTTGGCAAATTAATGTCGATCCCTCCACCAAAGGAACCGTTTGACACGCTGGGTGCGAATCATCTAGGGCCCTTCAAACTTGACGCTCGCAGAAACCTACACGTTTGCGTCCTGATCGACTATTTAACTAAGTGGTTGATGGCGATCCCTGTCCCAGATTTAACTACAGAATCAGTCATCCGGGCCCTTCGTGAACACATCATTCCCCAGCATGGAATGATGAAAAGAATCATTACGGACAAAGGATCCGCTTTTACTGCGCACTCATTGGCTTTAGAATTGAATCGACTCGGAGTACGGCATGTCCTGGCGACCACGGAACGCCCTCAGACGAACGGTTTGGTCGAACGGTCAAACCGCACATTGGTGTCTGCCGTGAAAGGATTCATCAACGTGGAGCAGAATGACTGGGATGAACATCTTCCGGCTGCGACGCTTTGCATCAACACCGCAAAGCAATCCTCCACCCGTTATTCACCGTTTGAACTTGTCCATGGGCGCCCAGCTAGGCTACCGCATCAATCTGCTTTTTCTTGGCCTACGGCTTCTTCCGTGTCTCCTCGCGAATTTCATCGCCGCGTCTTTAAGTGGCGTTCGATTGCCCGCCGCCTGATTGAAGAGTCTCAAAGAAAAAGCAACCTGCGCTATGACCAACGTCATCGTCATGCCCGGCTGTTCGAGAAGGGAGAATTGGTTCTTGTTGCCAGAAACATCAGGATCGTTGGTCGGACAAAGAAACTGCTGCCCAAATTCATCGGGCCTTTCCAGATTGTTCGGCCCAAGTGTGAAAACACTTACCTTGTCGAAGACGTCCCTGCCTTCCGCAGGCGACGAACTTGGAATCGGTTTAATGCCCACGTCGCGCAGCTCCGCCCCTTTCATGTCCGTGAAGAAATTGACTGGTGCCCCGAGGATGACTCTGATGTGTCGGACAGCGGTTTGGTGGATAACGGTATGGCGGACGCTCCGGCCGCCCGACACTTAAATAGGACGACTGCGAACGACACCGCCGCTGACAGTCCGTTGGAAGACATGCGCACGGATACACTCAGCAAAGAGGCGAATTAAAAAAACCCGGCGAGCGCATCTGATACTGCTGTCCCATCCCCGTTGGTCGGCCCGGCTGCTGTCCCTCAAATTCCAGTCTCTACTCGACTGGGTCGCACGGTTTCCCGTCCTACTCGATTCCGCGATTTTATCAGCCCACTATTTCATTAATTAATTTGGTATATTTCATGCAAGTTTTGTCGCCTCCTTTTTTCCGTTTTGAACTGTGAAACTATGTCTTTGATGGCACATTTTTGTTTCGTTTTTAATGCCATGTTTTTGTCATGTGGTGGCTTTTCTCGTCCGCATAACCTTTTTTCTTTTTCACTCAGAGTGCCTTTTGCTTCTTTTTTTGGGTCAGGAAAGGCCGAATGTTAGGACCCGGCCCAAGTGTACCTGTTTTTCCTCCTAGATGGCGTGAGTGCCTCTTTCTCTCTTACCCCCTTTTTGGCCTTGCCGAGGCAGTGGGGGCAGTCTCGAATGGAACGAAGGATCACGCGTTAGCTGAGTCCGATCGTTCAGAGAAATTAATACAGAAATTGAAGCGATTCACGATTTACGAACGTTATTTGCAGCCGAGCTGCAACAATATGGCGTTCCCATGATTTGTTCTTTGCTGCCTGGATGGTCCTTTTCTTAATTGCTTCCATTTTGTTAAGATGCGTTTTGTCCACTGGGATGAGGGTAGAGCGCCATATCTTATAGGCTTTTCTTGCGTTTCTTATTGCGGCGCTGCATTCTTTGGACCACCATGGTTTTTGGGCCTATCGGGGGGGTGTGCCAGTTTTGGGGGCAAAGTATTTGTTGGTGGCTTTTATTAGTGCGACGTAGAAGGTGTTGTACATACTATCAAGGTCTTGAGTTGGTTGGGTGTTTTCGTTTACTAAGTTTTTTATTTCCTCATTCCACTGCTGCCATTTGGTGTCTTCGAATTTCCATTGTTGTCTTGGTAGTGTGTGGCTTATGGTGTTTAATCGTACTTCAATCATAACGGGCAGATGATCACTTCCCCAGTAAGGTCCTGTCGCGATAGATGTGTTGGTTGCAATGTTGGGGGTGCATAGAGTTAGATCGATTGTTGCGCATCGGTTACTTGTCAAGCATGTCTTGTACCGAGATTCTTTGGTGTTGCTAGTATAAATTTATCATCGCTGAGTAAATATTGCTTCAAGTTTCTTCCAGAAGTGTTTGAGTGGTATCCGTCTTCCCATAGATCAGCATGGGCGTTGAGATCGCCCCCAACGATGGCGCTATTCCCAGTGTAGGTAAGTATGTTTTCTAGTTGTTCATATTTGCAGCGGTTCCCGTTTGGACAGTATACTGTTATCACCTCCAATCTTTCGTCATTTTTTAGTTTAATTGACACTCCGATTGCTTCTAGGTCTTCATGTGTTGGGACATCTATTGCTGTGGCTTGGACGTTCTTCTTGGTAAGTATGGCTACTCCTCCTCCTTGTGTTGGGCGATTTAAGACAAACGAGTTGTATGCAGAAAAGGACACTTTATATTCATCTCTCCAATGGGTTTCATTAAGTAGAACAATATGCGGGTTGTGGTAACGTAATTGGTTTCTGAATTCTTCTAGTCTTGCTCTGTAAAGTCCTCTAGCGTTCTATTGGATAATTTTTAGTGGTGTGGTCATGGTTTAACTGCTTTTTTTGGTGGCTCAGATCCAGATTTGTTTAGGGCTGTTGATTGTACTCTTTTTCCCTGGTTCTTTGTTGACTCATTTGACTGATGGCCAGTCTCTTTTTGCAAGGCTTTTTCTTTCTGTCTGGCTATCCTATCATTTCTGTCTTGGATAAACATTTCGTACATTAGGGTCAAGCGGTTGTCGAGAATGGTGAATCCGGTTGTCATCTGCGTTTCAAGTTTTAGGATCGGCTCTATTACTTGTTTTATTGTGCTGATTTCCCTTTCAACTTCTTTCAACCTGTTTTCGATTGAACTTGGTATACTTGGGCTTTCTGCAGCTAGCTGGAGTTCGGCTACTTTCGCTTTGAGTTGGTCTATTTCTTGCTTAAGTGTCGTGTCTAAATTCATCCTATATTCTTCCGTGTTTATGTTTGTCTTATTTATAGGTTCCTTGGTTACTTGTGCTGTACTGGAATGGATTCTGCCGGCTTCTGTTACCGAGAGGTTGTGATCGTAAGCGTACTTAATTATTTTTTGTTTGTTAGCAAATATAGGGCATTTTGCTGTTCCTGCTGCATGGTCAGATTTGCAGCAAGTCGGACATTTTGGTGGATCTGTGCATTGGCTGTACGTGTCGTGGGCGCTGGAGCAGGATCTGCAAGCTGTATCGTTGGGGCATATTTCTTCCGGGTGACCAAATTTCCAGCATTTCCGGCATAAGGACGGTCTAGGTATGTATCTTTTCACCGTGAAAATTTCGTGGGCAATGGTGACTTCGCGTGGTAGCGTACTGATGCTGAAGTACAGTGTGACCAGAGGTAAGTTAGTTAGTGTGTTGTTTGTGTCACGAGATGTAAACCTTTCACTTTAATTACACTTTGGTCAGATAATAACTCTAATAGTTCTTCTTCACTGTTGTTTGTCGGAACATTATATATCACACCTCTAACTTCTTGTTCGGATTTGCAGAGCGAGCACGAGATTGCATGTTCGTTCACTAGTTTCGTGTTGAGTAGGGTGGTTTTCTGTATATGTGTGGATGGGTAGATGTACAGCTCTCCACGTTGAGTCCATTTCGTTCCCGGTCTTACTTGGCCTATTGCGTCGATGAGTGCTGTAATGAAGTTCTTCTTCGCAGTGAGGTTCATTGCTCGAAACGAGTATGGTTCCTCAGCTAGCTTAATGATTACCGGGGCTCCGCTTGTTGAATTGCTTGGATGGTATGGGAAATTGGGATTTGGTCTTGCGTTGTGTCTTAGAGTGTTTTTTCTCTTCAGGTGTGTCATCGGGGTGGCAATATCGTCGATGGACTCGGATTCGCAGGTGGAGCTGGACGTCCCCTCGTAGTCCTCGTTGTCCTCCATGGTACTTCGGTAGCAAGGGGGGTACACCCCCTTTTTTTTTTTTTTTTTTTTTTTTTTTTTTTTTTTGGTTTTTTTTTTTTTTTTTTTTTTTTTTTTTTTTTTTTTTTTTTTTGGTTTCTTTTTGCAGTAGTCGTAAGGACGTCAGTTCACTATCACTTCAAAAAGGAGACTCGGCAGAGCTCTTTTTTCAATTTGTTTTTGAATGTTGTTATTTTGTGTTTTATTTCGTCTGCTGGGTGGCTGACATATATCGTCTGCCACAATGTCTGTGTTTGTATTTACAACGTTGATGAAAGAAATTAAATTTTAAAAATTAAATTACCGACATTTAACAACAATTATGATGTAAAGCTGGACATGCAATATTCGATAATAAAAATTTGATCTCCATACTATTAACCGTTCTTTGGATTACTAACAGGGTTCTGAACCTAATTCAGAAAACTACCGAAAATCATTAAATAATATTTAGTTACTATAGAAAGTTATAAAATATCTTAAAAAATAAAGATTAAAATTCTTTATATTACTGTAAAAAAATCATCAAAATACGTATCCCAGATTCTGAGATATCGTCATTTTAGTTTCTTCATAAAACAGGGAGCTCTCTTATGGGAAAACCCACGTTTCAATTGCCCAGACGCCCTGTTTCAATTGCCGAGTACAATTGGCAATTGAAACAACTTGGGGTACCTCCAGTTTTTTACACATAGCAGATGTTCAACTTTGCCGAACCTACCCAAAAAAAATACTGTTATGTAGCTGAGATAACTAGCTACAAATCTATATATTTTTTAGTTTACTTAGACGATTTTTGTAATCGTACGGAACAAAAATAAGTTTTGTGTTCCAACAACGCCCTACCTCCCCTACCGTCTTTTGTCATGTAATAAACTGGAGCTGAAGATCTTCAAATCTAACTATTGGTATGAGAGCGCTTTTATACAACAAGAAGAGACAGTAGGAGGATCAGTGATTTCTGAATTTTAAAACTTTCCATCATCAGTTGGTAGAAAATGAATTCCCTAAAACAAATGGCTTCGTACGCATAACCGGGACGTCTTCAGGTTTCTTTTCTTCTATTGGAACCTGTTCCGGTTTCGTTTGCACAGCTGGAACTTGCACCGGTTGGGGTACACCTACTGGAACTTGTTTCGGTATCACCGAAACGCTTTCGGCTTTCTTTTGCTCTACTAAAACCTTTTGCTTCTCTGCTCATCTACGGAAAACTGTTCAGGATGTTCCAAGTCGTTTTGTTTTCATTTCTGCTGCTCTTGAGATAACTTATTCTGATTCCCGTTCCTCCATTGCCATCACGACAGGTGGAATACGGCAGCGATGGGGGTGAGATACAGCTACAGGGTATGGTGGCAATCCTTCATCGCACTGTTCCATTTCTTTTGCGTAATTTTTCATGATTCGCCACCATTGCGTAGTTAGTTGTTGTTGTTTTTTAAGAGTTCTAGCGTAGATATTCGGCTAATGTGTTTTAACGGGAAAGCTATCTCTAATAGTATATGTAATATATTAAAATAAAATGGAAGCTACTTTGTACCCCTTGTACCTCCCTCAAAAAGCGGACTTCCTCCATGCTAAGCTATCCTCCTGATATTCATTCATGACTGATATTCATGATATATCCTCAAGACCGAGTATCCGAGTTTCGAAGTGGGTCATCACTGCCTATCCCACCTTGTTGGAGGTGGAGGTTTAACCAACAAGCTACCACTTCTTTACCTCGGATTCCGTAAGTGTTATGACAGCTCTTACCTCTCTAACCAGTTTTGGTTGGATAGTACTGGTATCGGCCGCCACCTGTACGAGCCATGCCAACTGCACGTAGAGTGACAAATGCCGCCTAGCAAGCCCAATGCTGGGATGAGTGCAACACCCGTTCGTTGGAAGTGCCGCTACCTTGTGAAGTTGCATTACAATCCTTATGTACCGTGACTTGGGTCCCGAAACACAGTTGATAACGCCGTGATGCAGTTTTCTGCCAACAATCTCATTTCAAATATTTAATGAAATAACAATTGGTAAATGTAATAAATGGACATTATTCGAAATATTGTTTAGAATATGATTCGACTTCATTATGAAACAAAAATTTATGAAAATTTAAAAAAAATGACAAATTGAGTGAAACTCTGCATAGGGGAATACAGCCATGCTGAGTGCAACTGTGTGCTTGCTATAGGCTTTCCGCTGCCCGTTTTTTGATATTTTAATATGTAAACTGGCTGAAATTTCGTCACATTTTTCATAGAGGTTGTCACCGCAGTATTGCTAAAGGTGGACTGCCCGGACAGCCGGTGTGCATTGAACCGATTCCGCAGTTATCCAAATGTAAAATAACTCACAAAATGTATGTATCAAGTAAATATTAAGTCACTTTTCGTGATCCTCATTGAATTTTGAATATAAATCTTGTATTTTAATAGTTATATCATATTTTCTTATCAAAATATAAAAAAAATAAGGAAAAGTCGGGCTTATAATGTCGGGCTTGTATTTTGAAGCCCAACTTTCTTGTGAAAAACAAATCAGACATTCCATGATCTTTTTAAAGATTCTGGTCGCACGATAAAAGCTGGAAATCACTTGTAAATGAGGATAATCGAAGAAATGCAATCGATAGAAATGTGTCGTTCACACCAAAGCTCTGAAGATGAAGTTTCTTTGAGACGCAAACAAACTAAAATAAATTCAATAAATCCTTGTACAGCATATTCTAATGCCTCACGATTACGGAGCTCGAATGATGTGGTTTCGCGTTAGTATTTCGTATGAGGTTGAAAACAAAGTCAGGCAGTACGCACCTTCCTGATGATAAACATTTACCACCAAAAATAGTTTTCGTTTATCGCCTTGGCTTTTAGAAGCAATCCGGCTATACGATACGAAAGTGGTTTCCGTTTTTACGCAAAGAGCAACCGAAAAGCTTTGCTGAAAAACGTACGAGCCAAACTTTTGTTTCCTTTACACAGGTTATGCTGTGGAAATGCATCACTCAGACCCAAGAATCAAGACAAGGAAGCTGTAGATAATACTAATGTTGGCAGACTGTTAATACGGGTAAGCTTAATCAATACAGCGGAAGTTAATTAACCTCTGGCGGGACTCGAACCCGCAATCCCCGGCTTAGGAGGCCGATGCCTTATCCATTAGGCCACAGAGGCTGTAAAAATATACCTGCCTTCCAATTTGCAAGCCGCAAATTTTTCATTTGGGTCAGGTCTAGGTTATTTATATCATTGCCTTTATTCCACAAACTATCGTAAGGACCCAAGCGCAAATATGTCCGTTTTCTTCTGCTTATATTAATACACTAGCGGATACATTTAAAGGACCACTTTTGAGGTTAGTATTTCTGTTTCCAGTAGCGCAGCTGGTTGGCGAATGGAACTTATGCGACAGTAATTTCATTGTGTTTCGGGATTGAACGATTCTCTAAGTAATGCCGAGGCCACGAGTTCGATGCTCGCCTGAAGAATGTGTTATTTTTAACCTGCCCGATCCCGACAGGTTTAATGAAATAGAGGAAAGTAATTGAAACTACGTTTGCTAATTGAATGAACAGTCAGTGCTTTGTATCCATTTTCCACAAGAGTTTTGTCCAACTTCCAACTTCAGGAGATGTATTCCAGCATTTTGTCTGCTAGTTTTACCAAAGTAACACAGTTCAATCAGGTGATCGCAGGCAGCTACAATCCTCGTAAAGAGATAGAAATAAAAACCCAACGCTCCAGGTGAGGATTGAACTCGCGATTTCGGTATTCCTTCGGAAATCTTTAGATTCCTTCGCACATTCACATTACTGACATATAAGCGGCGTAAGTGGTAGTGTAGTATTTGGAAATAGTGCTTTGGTGGCTCGCTGTAGTAGCTAGGAGTGGCAGATGTTGTTGTGTAGTATGTTGGAGCTTCAGTGTAATAACTTGGTGCCGCGTACATGGTGGTGTAGTACTCGGGAGCCTTCGTCGTGTAGTATCGTGGACCCTCCGTCTTGTAATACATGCGAACCTCAGTATAGTAAGCTGGGACAGCGTACGTGGTAGGCGGGGAAGCGTAGATTGTCGTGTAATAGTCAGAGGCGTATAGTAGGTGGGAGCTACGGTGTAGTAACTTGGAGTGGCATATGTTGTTGTGTAATACACTGGCGCTTCTGTGTAATAGCTCGGTGCGGAGTAGTATTTCAAGGCCTCCGTATAGTAAGTCGGAGCTGCATACGTAGTGGTGTAGTATTCAGATGCCTTGGTGCTGTAATACTTGGGCGCATCGGTGTAGGAAGTACGGGCCACATATGTCGTGGTGTAGTGCTCGGCCGCCTTCGTAGCGTAATACGACACAGCAGTGGTTGTCTGGTATGAATAGATACCGTATCCACAAGATGAACCTATCGGCACACTTAAAGTCGATCCAGTCATCAGAAGACGACAGCTAGTAGCAGCATAATGCCATCATAACCTGACGAAAAAAACAAACAAACATTAATTTTCATAATTCCATTATGACATTGAAATGCTTAAAACGACAATAAAGAATCATTTCACCTCGTTCAAACATCAATTTAATCAACAATTGCATCATCACATTAACTAAAATCATTAAACAAGTTGAAGTGTGTACATTACCCATGATTGCAGGTTGGAACTGGAAGACACTATATTAAATCAGCTATTGGTATTTGAAAGACTGCTAGTACTATACTGTGTCAGAGATGTTCACTCGACTAACCTCTACCTTCGATTTGACC
This sequence comes from Daphnia carinata, assembly GCF_022539665.2. Lineage (NCBI taxonomy): Eukaryota > Metazoa > Arthropoda > Branchiopoda > Diplostraca > Daphniidae > Daphnia > Daphnia carinata. The sequence continues at coordinate 104,332 of NC_081339.1, forward strand.
TCGTTTTATAAGGTTTTCTATCATCCTGATTCGTCTTTTCAGGCCAGAGGGTCCACCTGTTCATTCTGACATAACAACCACTATTCCTACACTACCTCTAATCGCTCGTGTCGTATGCATTTTCAAATATCGAAGAAACGCATAATTATCTTCCCCATCCCACTAACCATTGTTATGCGAGCGAATGAAGCGCCTAGAAAGAACGAATGCTGATTTAAATGTAATATCGACAATAATGAAATTATGTTCAAGATTATTTGCTGCGAATCTTAGAACTTACTGAAAAGAAATAAAGGTTCAACAGTAAGAATTATTAATTCAATATCATTCCTTACGTGAAGAACTGTGAGGCTTCCAGCATCGTTGCAAACCCATGTATCGCGTATACAGAAGTATTTATATTTCTTCTTTTTCTTCGTCATTCATAAACGTTGCGGAATGATCATTTTTCACCGCCTTTTTTTTGTTTCGATTTCGTCATTATTGACGATGGTGTAGTTATCCAATGGCACGAAATGGCTATGAATAATGAGCATCAGTAGCGCAATTGCGTGTGTCCACTAGTCAAAACTATCCGCCAACATGTTGTTCCAAAGCTACCTAATTAGTAATTTGCTTTCAATGTGCGTTACCTAGTTTAATTTGTTCTTGTACAGTACGTTTAAATTCTATACCTGTGATTCATTCCGGATGCCGTCGAGTCATTCCAACTAGTTGGAATTTTGTTTTTCTAGAGTTTCGTTTTGTGATGAAGCACTTGCTATTGATGTTAATACCTGGTGTTATAGTTTTCATTCACGCGCTAAATAGGGTCCCTTTAGAAATCTTTGCAATCACGCGTGATTCAGTTTCAACGATGAAGCGCTACAATAGAAAACAATACCGTTGCCATAAGAAACTGGGAAAAGATAATGTAAAGGCTTTGTTGTTTTATGAATAGCTACGCCAAACGGTTTAGAAGAGTTTTCAACACCATCTCGAGTTTCTAGTAGAAAGAAGTTCTGTGTGTCAACAACGATGGTGAATAACGTCAAAGGTGCTGTGCATATTAAAGTTGTTTTCCACTTCGGAAGCGAATGACGCGATTGATTTTCAAAATAAACTGAAATACGATTGCAGAAATTGAAATGCAAAGATTTCTAAGTCAAATTGTATACTACCTGAATAGGAATTTCCTGCTTGCTTCTCGTATACTTTAGTACAAGTCTTAGTACACATTAACCAACACTTAATCTGTGTTGCCTTTCCTTTTCATGTAAAGAAATTAGATGTGTTATTATTGCTCTTCAGGTTGTCTGTGTGCATCAGGATGTGGCATGTCATTTCGACGCCCTCTGTGCTCCTACGATTGCCTAATTAAATGTGTATATACAAATGGAGGCCGATAATAGGTAAGAAAATCATACAATCTATATAATAAGAAAAATTACTATTCTTTTGGTAAAACTACAAAGATACTCAAAAAAAAAAAAGAAATGAAAAAAAATTTCACAGAACTATACGCTAAGAAAAGTACTTAAGGCACCACAAAACTTTAAAAACTCCAGCAAATTGTTTTGATTTTATTATTTAACAGACAACGGCACAATGCACCAGCCAACTAAGACTTTGACTTTAGCTTTAAGTGCGACTGGTGTATCAGCACCAGATTCACGGGTTTCCCTAGCAATCCCTTACGCACGAGTGATTATTGTTTTTGTTGAGTTGACATTTTTTTAAGGAAGGCAAGGATTGTTGGGGGTGGTGGGAATCGAACACGAAGTAACTATCTACGAACGTATGGCGATAGCCACTGTGCCAGGACCGCACCAGCCAACTAAGAATTCTCCTTTTTCCGTTCGGCGTTCGTTGGTTTGTTTACTTTCATAACGCATTTCATCGTCTACTTGAAGCCTAAATCGTTGCCAGATCCACAAATAATGAAAATAATTTTCTCTAATTTTCAAAATCAAGGCCGGGTTCTATTAACTTTAATACACACATTACCTAACCTGTTAGTATTGTACAATTCATGCCCACACGAGGCAGATTGAAAAGACAAGCACGCATCTTTCAACTTTTGTTAAAACTAATTAATAAGCTGAAAATATTCTAGAAAGCCATTCCATGAATCGAAAACATACAACGAACCTAAAAATGTAATAAAATCTAAAATTGAAGCTGAAAAAATGTTTTAGTGCGGGTCCCGATTTGAACCTTTGGCCCTGGCGATCGTCTGGACGGACATAACGTTGTAATTTACCGGAAGTTATTGTTAATTATTAATAAAATAATTACGTCGAATTGCTAATTTTACATTTTGCTTTTTCCTTTGTTTTATTTTATTTCTCAAATGCCATTAATTCGAAAAAATGTGATCATCGACCGTAGACTCGCGCCCCAAGTTCAGGTTCCATGTCCCATGTTTCCATGTACATTCCTTCAATCCCTCTAAGCCTCATCTAGGGTCATTGATGATCATCAGACGCCATAACCAATCGGCTATGGACGCCCAACTTAATGTGTTTTCGAATTACTTTTAATGTTCCTTCCATAGAGCAGTTTAATGTTACAAAACCCGTTAGGACATTGTCAAATTCATTTCATGCATTCTTATATGAGTTTTATTTTAAACTTTGTAAAACAATATTTTTTTTTTTTTACCAAATGAAAAAATTCATTTAATTTCATAACTCTTGTAGACTTTAAACTTGGTGCTGATAGTACATTTGTTTCTGTTTGTTGAACATTTTTCCACCATGGCATAATTTTGAAAAATAGCGGGGTTCCCGCCGTTGCCCCGAAAACCCACCCCGCTTGAAAAGCATGTACGTTTTTCACCCGAAACGACCGCCTTTTCGCGATGCGGACAAGCTTGAATATTACGCTGCCCCGAAACTAAAATAAAAAAATTAAATTAAAGTGAAATTATCCGTCCTTTGTTATGATGCTTTTTTTGGCCGCCCGTGGCCACCCATTTAACTACGTTGCATCCAGCAGACAAATTGCTGCACTGATCTCATTATCCGCGGAATGCCAACAATCCATCACGGTACATTTTGTTTCGAAATTAAATTTCAGATACAACACTTCTCTTCAATTGCTTTAATTAAATCGTCTAGTACGGTTCCATCAGTGCCCTATTGCAATTCAACGGTGTTGACTTTTCATGGTGGGATGGCAAAGAACGGAGAACAGCAATACTTTTGGTTTGGGAACAAAAAAGCATGCACACTTGTCTATGCGAAATGTTAGCCAGTTTGGTGGTACCGACCGGCATATAGAGCGGGTGCCAGCGGGCCGAATTTGTTTGGCCATTACCTACATCACACAGTTAGTTTAATAGTCCTAGATCAATTCGAATTCGTAAATGAAAACGTTTAAGTTGAGCATAGCGGAAAAGCTTGCTGTATGTGGCGAAAAATTGATTGCAATGCAGATAAGTAACAATACTTTGGGATACAATACTCGATAAATACGGATTCTGGATTCCATTAACAAGATTCAAAGCATCTTTGAGCAGTTGGTTATGAAGAAATAATGCAGCAAAATTACAACACAAATGGCAATTGTAGATGAATAGTCTTGCCATAATCAAACGTTAGATTAGGTTAGAAAGAGTTGAAAGACAGGTTTTTCAGCTTTCAAAAAATGTAATATTTCTTTCTTATCTGACAGAAATAAAATAGTATTGGATTATTGGCATGATGCCATGAATGTTCGATGGTTAAACTTGAATATAACCTTCATGTGCTTGTCGAAATTTACCAAAATGCACCTGGTAGATTGATTGCATTTATATTTACACCACACTTGCGATAAACGAGATATACAAAAATTATCGGACATACTTTAAATATTCAATCACGTGTCGGGAAATCTAGTAAATCTTGTAACCCTTTCCATTGAAGGGGATGTGAACGGGGGCAACGGGGAGCTCGTATTCATAGACGGGGGCCACGGGCAAGTGATCACCTTTGGGCTGGAATCCAGCATCATCAGCGGTCCAGGTCAAAGTGAATTTCTCGCCTTCAGGGGAAATCCAGTAGGAAGATCCCTTGTTAGTGTTGCCCATAACATCTTCGTAGGTGGCCTTTCCGTAAGAATCGTAAGCGACTCCTTGCATCTTCTTCTGAACTTGAGATTCTTCACGGGTTGTGTAGTCAGACTGGCCGTAGCTGTGGGTTAAAGGAATTTCATGTTTTGAAATATGAGAATCTATAGTCTTTTTGTTATTACGCATAAACCATGAAAATTATTTACCTCCACTGGCTGCTGCCATCGATGTTGCGCTCGTCGGATTGGCTAGTGACTGTAATGTCAGCGTATTTGTTATCCTTGTAGCTTGGTGTGGGGTAGGCTGGTGTGGGGTAGCTAGGCGTAGGGTACTTGGGTGCGGTGTAGCTAGGGGTAGCGAATTTTGATGCAGGGTAGCTGGGAGCTTTGTATTCCGGGTTATAGCTGGAAGGAACGGCAGCGGCAATAGCCAAGACGGCAGCGAACAACAACTGTCGTCCAATGTATTAATTAAATAAATATCTAAAATTTTTAGTTTTCAGAAAATATAAGCAATAAAATGCCTCACGAGCTTCATGCTGTACTAGGAGGTTTTGATAAACAATTGATGGTCTGAGTCCTTCCATCCTGGACTTTTATAGTTGAGTGAGAGGCAAAGAGCATTCAGTTGACCTAGTTGTTTTGCAGATAGATTTCGCTAGAGCAAATTAGGTTTTGGGCGTTGAATAAAATACCTTACTTTCGCTTTTACCCTTAACCACAGTGTATTTTTGATTTCGTTTGGCTGGTGAAGGATTCATTTTGTCTCCTGGTCTATGATGATGAGAAATCAATATCTTGTTATAGGAGTATTCACACGTCAGTGTCTATGAAATACAAATAATATAATTTATCTTACTAAAATCAGGTTGACGAACGATAATTTGCTCAATTCCTAAATCATCAGTCGGTGGTGATATGTGACAATTCTGAAGGAAAATCATCAGCAAATTGTGTTAGGTTTCTACTTATCGAAAGCAATCACTGCATTACCAGGGCCATGACCTGCAATGCAAACCAAATCATTTAGCCACCACAAGGCGGTGATCGCCGCTTTCAAAAACTAAGTAAAGAAATCAAATGAAAATGAAAGACACCCAATATTTTTCGACTATATAAGGCCGTCTGAAGGTGATTGAAGACATCAGTTGTTCAACTCTTCAACCCCGCTCTCAACATGAAACTAGTAAATATAATTTCTTTAAATTTTTCTTTTATTTACAATTTCATAGCTTATTGAAAAGCCTTTTTCGCAGTTTATTATCGCCGCTTTCTTGGCCGTCGCTGCCGCTGTTCCATCCAGCTACAAGCCGGAAAACAAGGCTCCTAGCTCCCCTGCCCCAAGCTACTCCGCACCGGCTTACCCTGCACCAGCCTACCCTGCACCAGCCT